>NC_057806.1:181947544-181956749 GCF_018294505.1 Triticum aestivum | reverse complement strand
GGGGGCCGGCCTTGGGCTTCCCGGGCCCGGGCGGCACGGCGATCTGGGGACCGGGCGCGGGCGAATGGAGCGATGCCACGTGGTGGCGGCAGCGGGATTTTTCGTCCGGCGGCAGGCGGACACGTCCGGCCGCGTGGAGGGGAGAGGGATCTAGGGTTTCATCCGGATTTGGACGGGGAGGCACTAATTTATAGGTAGAGGGAGCTAGGAGACTCAGAATGAGGTGCGGTTTTCGGCCACGCGATCGTGATCAAATGCTCTAGAAGATGGAGAGGGTTTTGGTTGGTTTTGGGCCAAAATGTAGGGGTGTTGGGCTGCAACACACACGAGGCCTTTTCGGTCCCTCGGTTAACCGTTGGAGCATCAAACGAAGTCCAAATGGTACGAAACTTGACAGGCGGTCTACCGGTAGTAAACCAAGGCCGCTTGGCAAGTCTCGGTCAATCCGGAAAGGTTTAATCCCCACACATGAAAGAAAGGTAGAAATGACCACCGGAGGAGAACGGAGCGCCGGAATGCAAAACGGACAACGGGGAAAATGCTCGAATGCATGAGATGAACACGTATGCAAATGCAATGCACATGATGACATGATATGAGATGCATGACAAAGATAGCAACACACGGAGACAAAAACCCGAACCCGAGAAAATAAAATGACTTAACGCCGAAAATGGCAAGAGTTGGAGTACAAATTGGGAAAGTTACATCCGGGGTGTTACAACACTCCACCACTATGAAAGGATCTCGTCCCGAGATCTAGGACTGAAAGAACGCCGGGTACTCAGAACGGAGGTGATCCTCGTGTTCCCAGGTAGCTTCACAGTCGGAATAGTGTGACCACTTGACTTTGAGGAATTTGATTGACTTGTTGCGAGTCTTGCGTTTAGTCTCTTCAAGAATAGCAACTGGGTGCTCACGATAAGAAAGATCTTCTTGGAGCTCAATGTCCTCGAAGTTGACGGTGCGGTCAGGAGTCTTGAAGCACTTCCGAAGCTGAGAGACATGGAACACGTCATGAACATTTGCAAAGTTTGAAGGAAGCTCGAGTTGATAGGCGAGGTCGCCTCTCTTGCTGACAATCTTGAAAGGTCCCACGTATCTAGGGGCAAGCTTCCCTTTGATACCGAAGCGACGAGTACCTTTCATTGGAGAGACGCGGAGGTAAACATGATCTCTGATCTCGAAAGCCAAATCATGGTGCTTACTATCATAGTAGCTCTTCTGACAGGATTGGGCTGCTTTGAGGTTGTCTCGAATGACTTTGCACATTTCCTCTGCCTCTGTGATTAAGTCATTACCCAAAAGCTGACGTTCACCGGTTTCAGACTAGTTGAGAGGGGTGCGGCACTTCCTGCCATATAGAATTTCAAATGGGGCCTTGCCCGAACTTGCTTGAAAACTATTGTTGTAGGAGAATTCAGCATAAGGAAGACAATCCTCCCACTTCATGCCGAAGGAGATCACACAAGCCCTGAGCATATCTTCAAGAATCTGGTTGACACGCTCGACTTGACCGCTAGTTTGAGGATGGAAAGTTGTGCTGAAGCGGATGTTAGTGCCCATGGCCTTCTGAAAAGAATCCCAAAACTTGGAGGTAAAGATGCTGCCACGGTCTGAAGAGATCACTTGAGGAATACCGTGTAGAGAGGCAATACGAGAGGTATAGAGTTCCGCCAATTGAGCTGAAGTGATTGACTCTTTGATAGGTAGAAAGTGAGCCACTTTGGTGAGTTTGTCGATGACAACGAATATAGCATCATTGCCACGCTTGGACTTTGGAAACCCAGTCACGAAGTCCATCTCAATGTGGTCAAACTTCCATTCTGGAATGGCAAGAGTTTGGAGGAGACCCGTTGGCCTTTGATGTTTTGCCTTCACTCTTCTGCAGACATCACATTCATTCACGAATTGAGCAATCTCACGCTTCATTCGAGTCCACCAATAAGCCTGCTTGAGGTCCTGATACATCTTCGTGCTCCCAGGGTGGATGTACAGGAGAGAATTGTGAGCCTCGTTCATGATCACTTTATGGAGGTCACCTTTGGGCACAACAATACGATCCTCGAAGAAGAGAGTATCTTTGTCATCAAGGCGGTAGCACTTGTACTTGGGTTGACTCTTGGCAATCCCAACCTTCACCTTTTTCACCATAGCATCAAGAAGCTGGGCTTGGCGAATCTGATCTTCCAAGGTAGGAGAGACTTGAAGGTTGGCGAGGAAACCTTGAGGAACAACTTGCAGATTAAGTTTGCGGAAAGCTTCACAAAGCTCGGGTTGATAAGGCTTGAGAATCAGACTGTTGCAGTAAGCTTTCCTACTCAATGCGTCAGCAATCACATTGGCCTTGCCTGGAGTATACTCGATACTCGGATTATACTCTTGAATCATTTCGACCCATCGAGTTTGCCTGAGGTTGAGATTAGGCTGAGTGAAAATGTACTTGAGACTCTTGTGATCAGTGAAAATGTCCATTTTTCTTCCCAATAGAAGATGTCTCCAAGTCAAAAGAGCATGCGCAACTGCCGCCAACTCGAGATCATGAGTGGGGTAGTTCTTCTCATTAGGCTTCAACTGGCGAGAGGTATAATCAACAACTTTCTTCTCTTGCATCAATACTGCACCAAGACCTTGGAGAGAGGCATCACAAAAGACCTCGTATGGCTTGGATTCATCAGGCGGAGTCAGAACTGGAGCAGTGATCAATTTCTCTTTCAAGGTGTTGAAAGCAATGTCACACTCCGGAGACCAAACGTACTTGACGTGCTTCTGGAGAAGATTAGAGAGAGGCTTCGCGATCTTAGAAAAGTTTTCAACGAATCTTCGTCAATAGCTTGCGAGACCGAGGAAGCTACGGAGTTGCTTCACGTTCTGAGGAGGTTCCCAATTCACAATTGCAGACACCTTCTCAGGATTCACCGCAATGCCCTTGGCAGAGATGATATGACCAAGATAAAGAACCTCATCGAGCCAAAATTCACACTTGGAGAACTTGGCGTAGAATTGATGTTCCCTGAGCTTATCAAGAACCAAACGCAAGTGCTTGGCATGATCTTCCTTGTTCTTCGAGAAAACCAGAATGTCGTCGAGATAGACCAAAACGAAGTCATTGGTGTAGGCGTTGAAGATGAAGTTCATCATGCGAGAGAAAGTCGGAGGAGCGTTGACGAGACCAAAAGACATGACAGTGTATTCATATGAACCAAAACTTGTCCTGAAAGCCGTCTTGGGAATATCTTGCTCACGGATTCGAATCTGATGATAACCCATACGGAGGTCAAGCTTGGAGAATACTTGGGCACCTTTGAGTTGTTCGAACAGCTCGTTGATATTGGGAAGTGGATATTTGTTCTTGATGGTCTTCTTGTTCAATGGACGGTAATCAACACAAAGTCGGTCCGTTCCATCCTTCTTCTTCACAAAAAGAACACCACAACCCCACGGAGAAGAACTAGGCCGGATGAGACCCATTCTCTCTTGAATATCGAGTTGCTTCTTCAGCTCCTTCAACTCTTCAGGTCCGAGCTTGTAAGGACGTTTGCACACAAGTTCCGTACCGGGCTCAAGATCAATAACGAATTCAACTGGTCGATGCGGAGGCATTCCTGGGAGCTCTTCTGGAAAGACGTCTTGATATTCGCAAACGACTGGAATTTGCAAGATAGCATCGAGTTCACCCTTCTCATTGAGAGAAAACAGACGGATTGTATCATCACGAGCGGCAAAGACAATTACATCTTCAGACGAATGAGTCAATTGAATCTGCCTGGCTGCACAATCAAGATGCGCCTTGTGCTTAGAAAGCCAATCCATTCCGAGAATAAGATCAATATCCGAGTTACCAAGAACCATAGGAGAAGAAAGAAACTTGTAGTCACCCAACGTGATAGTAACATCCGGAGCCATCATTTTGGTGTTCATGAACAAACCCGGAGAAGAAACCGCTATCAGCTTAGGCAAATCAATAGTATGCACATCATGCATGGATGCAAAAGGCTTCGATAAAAACGATAAAGATGCACCAGTGTCAAAAAGAACTATTGCGGGAATGTCATTAACAGGAAGGTTACCCATGATCACATCTGGTGAGTCCTCTGCCTGAGCTGCATTCAGCAAGTTGACCTTGGCGGACTTGGTGTTATGCTTGATCATAGATGTACTTGCCGATCTGACAGGAGGAGGAGGAGGAAGACGCCTCTGGTTGAAACACTTGTTGGCATAGTGACCCTTCTGTTGGCACTTGTTGCACGTGACCTCTGAAAGCGGACGGTGGTATGGAGCACTCGATCTTGGAGCTTGAGACGAAGTCTTGTTCTGAAAGCCAGGGTTGGGTGGGTGGGAAGATCCACTGCCACCTTTGCTCTTCTGCTGATACGGCTGACGGAACGGAGGAAGAGGAAGCCAATACTTCTGCTGCTTAGCCACTTGAGTAGAGGAAGAAGGAGTACCATCTCTGACTCGCTTCTTGGAAGCATCACACCTCAATTGAGCGGCCTCTTGCTTCAATGCCATGTTGTAGAACTCATCGTACCTCAAGGGCTCAAAAAGGACAAGAGCTAGCTGAATTTCTTCTCTGAGACCACCCCTGAACTGGTATATCATGCTCTTCTCATCAGGTACGTCCTGCTTAGCAAAGTGGGCGAGCTTCTGAAACAACTTGTTGTAGTCATAGACAGACAAAGAGCCTTGCTTCAGCTTGCGGAATTCCTCACGCTTGCTTTCAACCACGCTCTGAGGAATATGATGAGCTCTGAAATCTTGACGGAATTCATCCCAGGTGATAACACATCCACCTCTGGAATCCTTGTACTGCTGGAACCATTCTGCAGCTTGATTTTTGAGTTGGAAGGAAGCGAACTTGACAAAGTCCTCAGGCCTGACGTTACTGCACTCGAAATGCTTGCACAGATCCACAAGCCAATAGTCAGCATCGGTTGCCTCAACACAATTGCTGAAAGTCTTAGGCCCATTAGCAAGGAACTGGTTGAGTGTAGCAAAGTGATTCTGATTGTTTCCTTGGTTCCCTTGGTTGCCTTGATTGCGCTCTTGAAGAATTTGCATGATCAACTGTGTGTTTGCATTGGTTGCGGCCAGCACAGCTTGCCATGAGGAGGTGGAGGTGGTGGCGGATCAGGATTCGGAGTCGTGCGCGTTGGAGGAGCCATCCTGAAGAGGTTGACATCCATTAGCACATTGATAGACAAAAATTGAAGCTGAATCCAACAGAATGAAAATTGCAACCTATAGTCTTCACATCCGAACAAAATGAACGAATGCATTCCTCTTGAAATGGTCACATATCCATAAATTGAGAAGCCACTTAGAATTAAGGTAGAGAAATAAATCAACAAGGTACGGATCAAGAACGAATAATCGGTAAGAAATCCCAATCTCAAACCAATATCCGTGGAAGAAGAACTAGAGCTACTAGAATTCCCACCTATGAAACTCCCGAACCTTTCCGGTTATGCAATCAGGTGTTGGGGATACAGGGGAAGCATAATATCTCACCCAAATCTAGCAATTCCTACATCCAGCTGTATCCATCCTTCAACACATAACCGAGAAAAACTTCGGAAACCATCTACCTCAACCTTCGAAAAGCATCCGTTATACAAGTTATGGCGATACTCCCGAACTCCCGCCCCAGTACTGGATGGCGTCGAGGTTATCTCACCAACGAACTGCATAAAAGAGATTTTCGATGTCGGCGTACTAAACTCAGGTATTCCAGAACTACAACGATAAAATTATGACGAAAACACCTCAGAGCTCAACTCCCCGGGACACTTCCACAAAACCCCTGGCAGGAGGCACCAAGACAATGTTCTCATCATAAAACCATCGGAACGATTCCAAGATACCCGCATGATCCTAAAAAAAATCTAGTGAAATTTGAGAAGAGAAGAGTCAAAACTATACGTCAAGATGCCTTACCAGAGCGATGAGGAGACTGGGAAATAAAAAGAATTCCTAAACTCTCCGGTATATAATTCCTAAATGACTCAAAACATTTTTTTTCTAGACACAACTCGGCCGCTAATAACGATCAAGCAATGGGGCTCCTAAGGTCGGGGAAGGCTCTGATTACCAACTTATAACACCCTCGATGCGACTATATCTCCCACGTGTCGAGGCACGACTTAGAGGCATAATCGCATTGAAGGCATATGTCGCAAGTTAGGCAATCTTCACAACATCCCATGTAATATAGATAATAAAAGGGAAGAAAACATAGTTGGCTTACACTCGCCACGTCAATCAAGTACATAAATAACATTACATCATCCAAACACTCATGGCCCGACTATGGTGCCAAAATAAAAGAGAACCCAACATGCGACACGGTCCCGATCACCCCCAACTGGGCACCACTACTGATCAGCACGGAAGGAAACGTAGTAACGTTGAGAGTCCTCGTCGAACTCCCACTTGAGCTCGAGCGCGTCACCTGGAGCGGAATCATCAGGCCCTGCATCTGGTGTAATAGTAATCTGTGAGCCACAGGGACTCAGCAATCTCGCACCCTCGCGATCAAGACTATTTAAGCTTATAGGTAAGGCAAGGTAAAATATGTGGAGCTGCAGCAAGCGACTAGCATATATGGTGGCTATCCTGTTCGCAAAAGAGAGCGAGAAGAGGAGGCAAAGCGCGAGCGAGAAACTAGATAGCAACCTGCGCAAACATTACTCCAACACCGTGTCCGCTTCCCGGACTCTGCCGAGAAGAGACCATCACGGTAACACACTCAGTTGATTCATTTTAATTAGGTTAAGGTTCAAGTTATCTACAACCAGACATTAACAAATTCCCATCTGCCCATAACCGCGGGCACGGCTTTCGAAAGTTCAAATCCCTGCAGGGGAGTCCCAACTTAGCCCATGACTAGCTCTCACGGTCAACGAAGGAATAGACCTCCTCCCAAGACGTTCCGATCAGACTCGGTATCTCGGTTCTTCAAGACACTTCGACAGGTTAAAACAAGACCAGCAACACCACCCAGATGTGCCGACAAATCCCGATAGGAGCTGCACATATCTCGTTCTCAGGGCACACCGGATGAGCAAGACGTCGGGTAGGCCAGCCCAGAGTTGCCCCTGGTAGCCCCGGACATCGCTCGGTTGGACCAACACTCAGAGGAGCACTGGCCCGGGGGGGCTAAAATAAGATGACCCTCGGGCTCCGGAAACCCAAGGGAAAAGAGGCTAGGTGGCAAATGGTAAAACCAAGGTTGGGCATTGCTGGAAAAGCTTTACTCAAGGCGAACTATCAAGGGGTTCCCATTATAACACAACCGCATAAGGAACGCAAAATCCGGGAACGTAACACCGATATGACGGAAACTAGGGCGGCAAGAGTGGAACAAAACACTAGGCGAGAGGCCGAGCCTTCCACCCTTTACCAAGTATATAGATGCATTAAGATAACATAGCAATATAATGATATCCCAACAAATAAATAAATGTTCCAACAAGGAACAGCCTCCATTCTTCACCTGCAACTAGCAACGCTATAAGAGGGGCTGAGCAAAGCGGTAACATAGCCAATCAACGGTTTGCTAGGACAAGGTGGGTTAGATGTTTGACATGGAAATTTGGGAGGCTTGAAAGCAAGTGGTAGGCATCATAGAATTGGCATAGCAAAAGAGCGAGCAATCTAGCATAGCAAAGATAGTAGTGATTTCGAGGGTATGATCATCTTGCCTGCACAGTTGTCAGAGTTGACTGGATCCTCGAAAGCAAACTCAACGGGCTCGTCGTTAGCGAACTCGTCTCCCGGCTCTACCCAAACAAGACAAACAAGCAACAAGGACACAATCAACCACGTGCAAGGATCAAACAAAATGATGCAATGATGATATGCTATGCGGGATGCGATGCGGGATGCATATGCATGATATGACAGGGAATGCATGAACCTGGCCTCAAATTGGGAATCCAAGTGTGCCACTGGAAAGATGAGATGAAATCGCTTGAAAACGATATAAAGAACACCGGAATCGGAGTTATGGTTTGGAAATGGCAAGCGATTCAAATATGACACCGGAATCGGAGTTATGGTTTGGAAACAGCAAGTAGCCATCTAAATGCAACGAGATGAATATGCTACAACACCCAAACATGGCAACAAAATACATGGCAGAGATGCATACAAGAAGTTTAACAAAAGTCTAGCACTGAGCTACGGCCAAATCATCCATTAACAGGTTCAAACAAGCATGGCAAAAATGCATATGGCAAACAGATTTCAGACTTAGTGAAATTAACACTTGTCTGGAATTTCAGATCAGGTAGCACACTTCGGAGCAACACAACTACATGCTACAAGACCTGAACATGGCAAAGTAAAGAATGTCATGGAGCTACTCAAAGAGCTTAACAAAAGTCCCTTAGTGACCTTGAGCCAAAAGGGATCAGAAAATACAATTGCAAGCATGTGAACATGGCAAAAAAACATAATCAGTTCTCAGACTTAGTGAAAACTGGAGCATGCTGAAAACAGATATCAAGTAGACATGTTTACGAGCTCGATGCACTCACTACGGAGCAAGTCATGATAACCTAAGCATACACCCATCAAGAATACACAAAATGCAAGCTAGACATGGCAAGAACAATAGCATAGCATGCACGGATCAACTACAACATCCTCGACAAAATCACTAACTAGTAGACAATCTGCCCAGATTCACAAAGTAGCAAAAGTAGAGCTCGATTGACTCAAGTTAGGGTGCTCCATAATTGCAAACAAAGACATGAATGGATAGAGCACTACAAGATTAACAAAACATCCTTACTGATCATCCTCAAAAGAGGCACGGATCACAATAATTATGGCAAAAATGACAAATATCTAAATGGAGTAGCAGATCTGACAATTATCTCAAGTAGCCCTCTTCTAACAGCATTTCGGGCATCAAGATGAACTCAAATGAAAATGATGCAATGGAATGAAATGGTGTACTCTCTGAGATGAACATTTTGATATGCTATATGCCAAAAACGGAGTTACGGATGCGGAGTTACGGCACGATGAACAGGAGCAAATGAACTAGGGTTTTGGGCAAAAAGTCAACCCGAGACAAATTCGGATCTGAGATCTGCACGCTTTACGAGGATGGCCGGCGCCGGAGTTCGCGCTCACCGGAGCTGCGGGGCGTCACCGGAGTCGAGGGAGAGACGGAGAGGGGCCGGATCCGGCGTGG
>NC_057806.1:181926574-181947117 GCF_018294505.1 Triticum aestivum | reverse complement strand
GGCTACCCGGGCCCGGGCGGCGCGGCGATCTGGGGACCGGGCGCGGGCAAATGGCGCGATGCCACGTGGCGGCGGCGGGATTTTTCGTCCGGTGGCAGGCGGACACGTCCGGCCGTGCGGAGGGGAGAGGGATCTAGGGTTTCGTCCGGATTTGGACGGGGAGGCACTAATTTATAGGTAGAGGGAGCTAGGAGACTCAGAATGAGGTGCGGTTTTCGGCCACGCAATCGTGATCGAACGCTCTAGAAGATGGAGAGGGTTTTGGTGTGTTTTGGGCCAAAATGGAGGGGTGTTGGGCTGCAACACACACGAGGCCTTTTCGGTCCCTCGGTTAACCGTTGGAGCATCAAACGAAGTCCAAATGGTACGAAACTTGACAGGCTGTCTACCGGTAGTAAACCAAGGCCGCTTGGCAAGTCTCGGTCCAATCCGGAAAGGTTTAATCCCCACACACGAAAGAAAGGTAGAAATGACCACCGGAGGAGAACGGAGCGCCGGAATGCAAAACGGACAACGGGGAAAATGCTCGAATGCATGAGATGAACACGTATGCAAAGGCAATGCACATGATGACATGATATGAGATGCATGACAAAGATAGCAACACACGGAGACAAAAACCCGAACCCGAGAAAATAAAATAACTTAACGCCGGAAACGGCAAGAGTTGGAGTACAAATTGGGAAAGTTACATCCGGGGTGTTACAGTTATTGCATTGGATTATATCCAAACATCTAAAAATCTGGCAGATCCTATTACTAAGGGTCTGTCTCGTAATGTGATAGATAATGCATCGAAGGAGATGGCTATGAGACCCACAATGTGAGTTGTTCACAGTGGTAACCTAGTATATGTGATCGGAGATCCCGTGAATTAGATGTGGAAGACAAGTTGTTGTCGAGAGCATCCTTACTATTAACAATACCACTCCATGAAGATGCAATACTCTCCTAATCTGCATGGTAGGTTGATGTATATCTTAATGTGTTCTAAGTGGCTCATTTAAGCAGAGATGTTGCCCTGCAAAACATCTTTTGAAGAAGACCTATATGAGTATGATTGTTAAACATAGCAATCTATGAGAGTAGAGTGCTCTCTGGTAAACTCATGAAAGGTCTTGGAGTATGACGCATAAGCTCCACCCGCAGGGAAGTCCCGCAGTAGCCTAGTGTCGGTCAAGGCTTTGTGTAAAGCTTAATTCGCAGAAAACTTGCAGTTCAAGGCCTAATCCATTGTTCAAGTTGCTTACTAGTGTAGCATATGTTGGGGAACGCAGTATTTCAAAAAAATTCCTATGATCACGCAAGATCTATCTAGGAGATGCATAGCAACGAGAGGGGAGAGTGTGTCTATGTACCCTCGTAGACTGAAAGCAACTCAGTTGGTGTAGTCGAACATCTTCACAATCCAACCAATCAAGTACCGAACGTACGGCACCTCCGCGATCTGCACATGTTCAGCTCGGTGATGTCCCTCGAACTCTTGATCTAGTTGAGGCCGAGGGAGAGTTTCGTCAGCACAACGACGTGGTGATGGTGATGATGAAGTTACCGGCGCAGGGCTTCGCCTAAGCACTGCAACGATATGACCGAGGTGTGTTTCTGTGGAGGGGGCACCACACACGGCTAAGAGAAACTTTGGTGTGCCTTTGGGGTGCCCCCTCCCATGTATATAAAGGTTGAGGGAGGAGGAGGAGGCCGGCCAAGGGGAGGAGGCGCGCCATGGTGGCAATCCTACTCCAAGTAGGATTCGCCCCCCTCCCCCTCACACACACACACACTTTCCTATTCCAACAAGGAGAAAGGGGAAGGTAAGGGAGGAGAGAAGGAAAGGGGGGCCGGCCCCCTTAGTCCAATTTGGTTTGGGCTAGGGGGGTGCGCCAAGCCTTGGCCTGCCTCCTCTCTTCCACCAACAGGCCCATGAGGCCCAATATCCCCCCGGGGGGGTCCGGTAACCCCCCGGTACTCCGGAAAATACCCGATACACCTCGGAACTGTTCCGGTGTCCAAATATAGTTTTCCAATATATCAATCTTTATGTCTCAACCATTTTGAGACTCCTCATCATGTCCGTGATCTCATCCGGCACTCCGAACTACCTTCGGTACATCAAAACTATAAACTCATAATACCGATCATCATCGAATGTTAAGCATGCGGACCCTAAGGGTTCGAGAACTTTGTAGACATGATCGAGACTCATCTCTGGTCAATAACCAATAGAGGAACCTATATGCTCATATTGGCTCCCACATATTCTACGAAGATCTTTATCGGTCAAATCACATAACAACATACATTGTTCCCTTTGTCATTGGTATGTTACTTGCCCGAGATTCGACCGTTGGTACCATCATACCTAGTTCAATCTCGTTACCGACAAGTCTCTTTACTCGTTTCGTAATGCATCATCCTGTGACTAACTCATTAGTCACATTTCTTGCAAGGCTCATAGTGATGTGCATTACCGAGAGGTCCCAGAGATACCTCTCCGACACACGGAGTGACAAATCCTAATCTTGATCTATGGCAACTCAACAAACACCTCGGAGACACCTGTAGAGCATCTTTATAATCACCCAGTTACATTGTGACGTTTGATAGCACACAAGGTGTTCCTCCGGTATTCGGGAGTTGCATAATCTCATAGTCATAGGAACATGTATAAGTCATGAAGAAAGCAATAGCAATAAACTAACCGATCATAGTGCTAAGCTAACGGATGGGTCTAGTCCATCACATCATTCTCTAATGATGTGATCCTGTTCATCAAATGACAACACATGTCCATGGCTAGGAAACTTAACCATCTTTGAATAACGAGCTAGTCAAGTAGAGGCATACTAGGGACACTCTGTTTGTCTATGTATTCACACATGTACTAAGTTTCCAGTTAATACAATTCTAGCATGAATAATAAACATTTATCATGATATAAGGAAATATAAATAATAACTTTATTATTGCCTCTAGGGCATATTTCCTTCAGTCTCCCACTTGCACTAGGGTCAATAATCTAGATTACACAGTGTCGGTGTCAAAACCAGTGGATCTCGAGTAGGGGGTCCCGAACTGTGCGTCTAAGGCGGATGGTAATAGGAGGTAGGGGACACGATGTTTTGCCAGGTTTGGGCCCTCTTGATGGAGGTAAAACCCTACGTCCTGTTTGATTAATATTGATGATATGGGTAGTACAAGAGTAGATCTACCACGAGATCAGAGAGGCTAAACCCTAGAAGCTAGCCTATGGTATGATTGTATGTTGTCCTACGAACTAAAACCCTCCGGTTTATATAGACATCGGAAAGGGTTAGGGTTACACAAGGTCGATTACAAAGGAGGAGATATACATATCTGTATTGCCTAGCTTGCCTTCCACGCCAAGTAGAGTCCCATCCGGACACGGGATGAAGTCTTCAATCTTGTATCTGCATAGTCCAACAGTCCGGCCAAAGGATATAGTCCGGCTGTTCGGAGACCCCCTAATCTAGGACTCCCTCAGTAGCCCCTGAACCAGGCTTCAATGACGATGAGTCCGGCGCGCAGTATTGTCTTCAGCATTGCAAGGCGGGTTCCTCCTCCGAATACACCACGGAAAAATTTGAATACAAGGATAGTGTCCGACCCTGCAAAATAAGTTCCACATTCCACCGTAGAGAGAATAATATTCCCACAAATCTAATCTGCTGACTTGTTTTGGCAACATGACGTTATGCCATGGCCCGGTGATTACACGAACCGTTTCCTTTAACTAGCTCCACACATAATGCGAGGCGGTTTCTTGACATGTCTTGTCAAAGCAGAGATCGTGTTCCCCTAATTATGTGATTCTCATCAATACGGTCATGGGTAACCCAAACGTGTCTAGGACTCCTAGATTATAGGCAAGTCCCAAACGTCTACGGAGAGGATGCTTGATATTCACCCTCTTTATAAAGGGACAAGGCTTTTACTTTTTTCCTCCTGTGCTCAATCGAATCCTTCCCCAGCCTCGAGTTCTAACACCCAAAGCCTAGGTCAGGTGCTTCGGACCTTCAATCATGTCCGGATCCAGCCTTCAGGGCCGGTGGATGCCCTCCTCCATCACGGAAGAGGATATCAAGAAATTGAGGGAGGCAAGGTACCTGACCGCCGAAGTCTCACATCGACTGCCCGCCCAAGGGCAGATCGTCCCTACTCCTGAATCCAACAAAGACGTCGTGTTCATCTCCCACTTCCTCCGAGGACTAGGCCTCGCTCTGGATCCCTTCGTAAGGGGTTTGATGTTCTATTACGGGCTTGATTTCCATGATCTAGCCCCGGATTCCTTTCTCCACATCTCGGCATTTATAGTCGTATGTGAGGCCTTACTCCGCATTACCCCTCACTTCAACCTGTGGCTCAAGACCTTTGGCGTGAAGCCGAAGATGGTCGAAGGGCAGCATGTAGCGTGCGGAGGCACATTAAGAAGCAAGATTGCGGGAGCTCCGTGTCCAAAAGGTTCCTTTCCAGAGGTGTCCGGATTATGGCAACGGGAGTGGTTCTACATCACCGCTCCCAGAAGTGCCAAGTGGGTAGCTCCCCCCACCTTTCGCTCGGACCCTCCACCACAATTGATGTCATGGATCAGCAAGGGGCTGAGCTGGGGTCCAGCCAAGGATGTGCCCATATTGCAGAGCCGCATCCGGGATCTCTTCGAGGGAGATTTTAATTTGGTTATGGTAATGCAAGTCATGCTGGTTCGTCGAGTCCAGCCTTGCAAACGCGGGCCTCTCCACTTGTGGGAATCCAACCCAGAAGGACCGCGCGCTATTCAGAATTTCCGCGGCCTGACGCACGAGGAGATGTATAAATCATTCTTAGGACCTCAAATAGAGTGTCCGGATACTACCAAGGATGTGGGCCTAAGCAGCAACCGCACCGCTGACCAGGTAAGTAATCCTCTAGCCGAACACCTCGTCTTTCATTTATCATGACATCATTCTGAGAAATCGCTCTTCGACCAGGACTAGCTAACGAAGGCGAAGATGATTCGGTGTTCGGCCCCCCTTCCTGAGGGTTTGGAAAATCCGGTACAGGAAAAGATGCTCGAATTAGCACCTTGCCCGGAGCCCTCAAAGGAAGATAAAGGGGGGAATAAAGAGGGCGAAAGCGGGCCTCCACCGCTACCTATTCCAACCGAGGGACCGGGCGCCTCCGTGAGGGAGGATAACCAAGTGGAGGAATCTGACATTCTCTCACCCCGGAGAAGGAAGAGGACTACCTCTGAAGATTCGGAAACCAAGGTTTCCAAACGGGAGAAGAAATCTCCACCAGAGGGTCCTGCCTTGGAGGGTGCTCTTTCCGCACAAAGTCCATGTGGGGATCTTCCCTCTAACGAGCTGTAAGTAATCAAAAAGTACTTTAATAGTGAAGATATACTACCTTACCTCTGAGGAAAATAACTGAAGCATTTATCTTGTAGTTCGGATCTTAACCCTTCTCAGCAGAGCTCGTCTTCGAGGGATCTTCTTCCGGAGATGATGGAGAGCGAAACGCCTCCCCCGGACTCCCCCGCTCAAGAAGCGGGCAACCTTGAAGTCTCGTCACGGAGGGCCTCTCCGGATCCGGTGAGGCCAGAAGATAATCCTATAGTCACCCGAAGTCCCCAGTGTCCGGCTCTCGAAGAGAGCAAACAAAAGAGTCCGACACCATCTGGTATGCGGTCGGACGTACTGAGGGAGCTGTTGGAGCGAGCGGCCATCTCAGAAGAACACTGTATGTTGATGGGTACAGTGATGGAAATAATTTCATCCGCCGAAAGCGGATTGCATGAAGCCTTTATGAGTCTACTGACGGGCTTTGAGGTACGTGAAATGATATACTTTTTGATAGTATCGCACATTTTTAGGTGTTCCCTGTGTAGATAGTAGCCCCTAAGACTCTGGTTGCCGTCGAGAATGGCGGCGAGCAGAGGATAGTAGTCCCAGGTAATAACCAAACCGCCTTTATGTGCAGGTGGTGGAAGCTCCGGTGGCTAGCCGGACTAATGAGTTTGCCGAACTAAAGCGGCAACTGGATGCGGCAGATGCCGACATCGAGCTTGTTAACAAGCGGCTTGATGAGGCACAGGGTAAGTAATGTTTTCTGGTGAATGTCACATAGTAAGAGAAGCATGATGCCAGTATCTTTAATATGTTGTGACTGCAGATGGAGCTGCCACTGTGGAGACCCTTCAGGCGGAACTTGCCCGAGCCAAAGAACAAGCAAGGAGTAGTAATGCGGCTGCTTTGAAGGCGACCGAAGAGTTAAGAGCTGAGAAGGCCGCGCATTGTGAGAGCAAACAGAAGATGGCCAAGATGGCTGTAAAATTAAAAGACACTTCCGACCGTTACCAGTTCCTTGAAGAAGAAAACCGAGTGAAGGCGACAGACCTTGGAAAGGCCATGATGGCGACCAAAGACACCCGCTCTGCTATGAGGGCGAAGAAGGAGGAGTTGCGTGAAGCCGGGGATATTGCGGCTGGGAAGCCCTTTATGCTGCGGAGGAAGTTCGGAGATCCGCGGTATGCCCCTCTGGATCGGCTGTGGAGTTCGGCACACACATATATGGACTTGGCAGCGAGTGCTGTCGATGCGGCCGAATACTTCCAAGATCAACAGATCGTGAAGTGGACAAGCTGTTCTGGTCGCAATTTAATGTTCCAGAGCGTCCGCTTCCCTTGACTGATCAGCTAGCCGAATGGGCCGAACTCAATAGATTGGCCGGACTCGCCATGAGGTCTGTCGTAGATCATCTGTGTCCGGAAAAGCCGAAGCCGAACAACTATTTCAGCTTAGTGCAGCAGTTCCTTGGTGCGGTGCCGCGCATCAATGCGATGAAGAGGTCGGTGTGCATAGAAGGCTCGCGGATGGCCCTTGCCCGTGTCAAAGCATACTAGGCGGAGATGGATGCTACCACTGTTGCGGCGCAGGGTTCGGCCATAGGCCGAGTGGCTGCCGAGCACTATTTTGAAGAAGATCTTGAGGGTGCTCGTTTGATAGAGGCCCAGTGCTCGAAGAATATTATGTTTGAGTGACATGTATTACCATTGTAAAAGCAATGTTTATGAAGTTTATTAAGGCTGTATTTATACTTTTGCCTGGAAGTAATATGATGCCTCATGTGCGACCGTTTATGTATATATGTATATAACCTGAAAGATTGCAGTCGTCGACTTCAACCCCCACGCATATAATGCAGAGGTGTTCATAGAATACGCGTGTTCACACTTAATCCAACGTCTTGGTCCTATTAAGGAGGTGATAGCGCAGCAAACGAGGCAACCGGACTATAATGATTTAACACTTTCACTTAGCCATAGGAGTTTGACGGTGGGGCTACTATATAGCCCCTGGTGGCTCCGCACTCTCCCGAATTCGGGGTGTGTTCCTGCCTGGCCGGGAAATGGCACTTCGTTAAGGCGGAGGAATTGTAACATTCCGATAGGTCATCGAGTGGTTGACCAGTCTCACACTATATCATGACAGACAGTTTTCGGCTTTCTCTACTGAGGTGCTCGTCCGGATGACCCGGGGCACAATCGCAGTAGTTCTCCTGGTGCCGCCTTAGCTGATAGAGCAGAACGTAAGGCAGCAAAAAACAGGAGCCGGGCAAACCCAACATTTGACCAAAGACATGATTCGGAGCTGATGCATATAAGGCCAAACTCGCGATGCCGAACACTCCCTAAGGTATTCGGTCTTTATGGTATAAACCGGGCCTAAAGAGTGCCCTTTATAAGAAGCCCCTGGTGTCCAGGTACGTGCATTATTCTGACTTGGCCACATGCCAAGACGCCAGCATCCTTCTCAATAGTACTGAGAATCTGAGGGGTGTGTATCAACAAGAGACAGTAAGAAAGGTTTACGAGGGTCTTAATCTAAAAAGAATCCTTGGAACGGGTCCCTGCTGCACGTCTGCGCCTGTGTCTCCGTTGTGCCGTATCCTGGACAGGTGTAGCATGATGGTCATCTATAAAAGAGAGAAACTTAAGTGAAAAGTTGGCGTGCAAAAAGGTAGGTTTAAAGAAACCATGTACAATTCAAGATGAGTAAAAATTGCCACTTGTGTGCACGCGTTAAGCCCCGTGTATTTGTAGTAGGGGTGTGGCCATCAAACCTGTATGAATTACATATAGCTGCATCGGACTCGTCTAACCGTGTCTGTAGTCTTGACGACCTATCGAATGCTTTAGTTGGTGAGGTCATTCTAGTGTGCGGTTGCCAAGGCAGCCGCACTCTCTTCGGCGCGCAGGGATCGCTCAATATTTCCATTTACTGTAATGATGCCATGTGGACCGGGCATCTTAAGCATGAGGGAAGCGTAATGCGGTATTGCATTAAGGCGAGCGAAAGCTTCACGTCCAAGTAGTGCTTGATAGCCAATTTGGAACGGAGTAATGTGGAAGGTTAAATTTTCGCTACGGAAGTTATCGGGGAAGCCGAATATAACCTCTAGTAGCGGGGAGCCCGTGCAATGAGCCCCTGGGCCTGGCGTTACTCCTTTAAAGGTAGTATTGTTGTGGCAAATTTTCGTTGGGTCTATCCTCATTTTGCGAATTGTGTCCTGATATATCAGGTTTAGATTGCTGCCACCGTCCATCAGGACTCGTGTGAAATGGTATCCATCAATTATTGGGTCTAATACCAAGGCAGCCCATCCTGCACGCCGGATACTTGCTGAGTAATCTCGATGGTCGAAAGTGATCGGTTGAGACGACCAGTGGCAGGACTCCGCGGTGATAGGCCCTTGGGCATATTTCTCTGGGAGTGCCGCTTTGTTTCTCCCCTTGATCACGTGTAACACGTTCACTGTTTTGACTTCCGGTGGAAATTTCTTTTGTTCCCCAATGTCTTGCTTGAGAGGCTCATCCTCGTCTTCGCTTGGTGTATCCTCCCCCTTGTGTACGGCGTTGAGCTTGCCAGACTGCTTGAAGACCCAACATTCTCTGTGGGTATGATTTGCAGGTTTATCGGGGGTGTTATGGATCTGACATATTTGGTCCAGAATTTTGTTTAGGCTGGACAGTTCATCTCTGGCGCCTTTAAAGGGCGGCTTTTGCTGACCTGGCTGAGAGCTTCTGAATCCGGCGTTTACCATCGTGCTCTTCGGGTTGTCTTCTTTATTCTGGCGCTTATTGTTTTTGCTGCGCCGTGATTTCCCGTTTCCATCTCTAACTTCGGATGTACTGGGGTCGCTGGTGCTGCATCTGGCTAGCCAGCTATCCTCACCCGCGCAAAAGTGGGTCATGAGGCTTGTTAATGCTGCCATTGTTCTCGACTTGTCTTGGCCGAGGTGTCTGGCAAGCCATTTGTCTCAGACGCTGTGCTTAAAGGCTGCCAAGGCTTCAGCGTCCGAACAGTCGACTATTTGGTTCTTTTTAGTAAGAAACCTGTTCCAAAGCTTTTGGGCTGACTCTCCGGGCTGTTGAGTTATATGACTCAAATCGTCCGCATCCGGAGGTCGGACATAAGTCCCTTGAAAATTCGCCTGAAAAGCGTCTTCGAGCTCTTCCCAGCTTCCAATGGAGCTTTCGGGGAGGCTTTTGAGCCAGTGTCGAGCTAGTCCTTTGAGCTTGAGGGGTAAGTACTTGATGGCGTGGAGATCATCTCCTCGAGCCATATGGATATGGAGGATATAGTCCTCAATCCAGCACCCAGGGTCTGTTGTTCCATCGTATGCCTCTATGTTTACGAGTTTGAATCCCTCTGGAAATTCATGATCCAGCACCTCGTCGGTGAAACATAGAGGGTGTGCGGCACCCCTGTATTTGGGAGTACCGTGGTGTTCGGATGTTTGTTGTGTTGCATCGTATGCTGGAGCATGCTTGCGTGGTCCATAGATGGATCTGGTTGCGCCGTCCTTTTGACCGCGTATTGGCTTATGTGCGGCGTTGATTGCCGCTCTATGTTGGTCATGAGGTCATCTATCTGGCCGAATGACCGTTGTAATTTTTAGTTGCGGGGGATCTAAGGCCTCCTCATCGAATTCAGGTAGCAACTTCCGCTTCGGGTAGCTCTTGGTGTGGCGATTACCGCCGTACTTCGCTGTTGTGTTGAGTACTTTACTCCATCTGATTTGGAGTGTGTCTTGCGCAGCCTTGAGCCTTTGCTTCTACTTTTTTAGGCTCCTCGCGGTGGCAACAAGCCTCTGATGGGCATTCTATTGCTCCGGGTGTCTGTCCGGTGTGATGTCGTCCGGACTATTATCTTTGACAGAGTCGGGTTGTTCGGTTTGATTCTCCGTGTTGTCGTGGTCCGGCGATGGTTCACCCTGCTCTAACGCTGGGCCTATATGATCGTTGTTTCTGCTGAGGCATGATTTGGAGCGGCGCTTGCGCCGCCGCTTTGACTGCTTCTTGAGGGGACAACCCTTTGTTGCGTCCTTCCGTTCCTTGTCGTCTTCGTCTTTTGGTATGTCCACCATGCATATGTCATGTGATGAAGTGGGCGTCCAGTGCCCTGTGGGCAGTGGTTCCTGTTCGTCTCCTGCATCGTCGTCCATACCGTCGATGTCTTCGGAGTCGGAGTCGAGCATGTTGGTTAAGTCATCAACAGTGGCTACTAAGTGGGTGGTGGGTGGGCGGAGAATTTCTTCGTCATCCGCATCCCAATCCTGTCGGACATAGGTCGGCCAGGACTCTCCTGACAAGGAGAGAGACTTTAATGAATTCAGTATGTCGCCGAAGGGCGAGTGCTGAAAGATATCCGCGGAGGTAAACTCCATGATCGGCGCCCAACTGGATTTGATAGGAATGGGCGCAGGCGGTTCGGAGTCCATGGCCGGAGAAGGATCCGGCAGTTTGACAACACGGCTCTCGTGCAGGGTAAGGTCGATGTTCGGCTCGACCGCCGTTGGAGATGCGAACTCTGTGGCGGGGTCTATCCACCCGTACATGGGAGGCGCAACTGGCTCCGAATTAAGGGTCGGAGCGGCTGCCGGTGTGATTTCCTGAACATTGTCCGATGGCAGAGCTAAATCATACTCATCGTGACCGCGTGACGCACAAGGCAGAGGCTCGAATCCGTCGAAGATCCAGTCTCCGTGGATATCGGCCGTGTAGTTTAAGCTTCCAAACCTGACCTGGTGGCCAGGGGCGTAACTTTCGATCTTCTCCAGATGGCCAAGCGAGTTGGCCCGCAGTGCGAAGCCGCCGAACACGAAGATCTGTCCGGGGAGAAAAGTCTCACCCTGGATTGCATTGCTGTCGATGATAGTAGGAGCCATCAAGCCTAACGGCGACGACACAGAGGAACTCTCAATGAAAGCACCAATGTCGGTGTCAAAACCGGCGGATCTTGGGTAGGGGGTCCCGAACTGTGCGTCTAAGGCGGATGGTAACGGGAGGCAGGGGACACGATGTTTTACCTAGGTTCGGTCCCTCTTGATGGAGGTAAAACCCTATGTCCTGCTTGATTAATATTGATGATATGGGTAGTACAAGAGTAGATCTACCACGAGATCAGAGAGGCTAAACCCTAGAAGCTAGCCTATGGTATGATTGTATGTTGTCCTACGGACTAAAACCCTCCGGTTTATATAGACACCGGAAAGGGTTAGGGTTACACAAGGTCGGTTACAAAGGAGGAGATAAGCATATCCGTATTGCCTAGCTTGCCTTCCACGCCAAGTAGAGTCCCATCCGGACATGGGACGAAGTCTTCAATCTTGTATCTGCATAGTCCAACAGTCCGGCCAAAGGATATAGTCCGGCTGTCCAGAGACCCCCTAATCCAGGACTCCCTCACACGGTAATGATTCTAACACCCATGGAGACTTGGTTATGATCATGTTTTTCTCATGAGAGAGGCTTAGTCAATGGGTCTGCAACATTTAGATCCGTATGTATCTTGCAAATCTCTGTCTCTCCCTCCTTGACTTGATCGCCGATGGAATTGAAGCATCTTTTGATGTGCTTGGTTCTCTTGTGAAATCTGGATTCCTTTGCCAATGCAATTGCACCAGTATTGTCACAAAATATTTTCATTGGACCCGATGCACTAGGTATGAAACCTAGATCGGCTATGAACTCCTTCATCCAAACTCCTTCATTTGCTGCTTCCGAAGTAGCTATGTATTCCGCTTCACACGTAGATCCCGCCACGATGCTCTGCTTAGAACTGCACCAACTGACAGCTCCACCATTCAATAAAAATATGTATCCGGTTTGTGACTTAGAGTCATCCGGATTAGTGTTAAAGCTTGCATCGACGTAACCGTTTACGACGAGATCTTTGTCACCTCCATAAACGAGAAACATATCCTTCGTCCTTTTCAAGTATTTCAGGATGTTCTTGACCGTTGTCCAGTGATCCACTCTAGGATTACTTTGGTACCTCCCTGCTAAACTAATAGCAAGGCACACATGAGGTCTGGTACACAGCATTGCATACATGATAGAACCTATGGCTGAGGCATAGGGAATGACTTTCATTTTCTCTCTATCTTCTGCAGTGGTCGGGAATTGAGTCTAACTCAACTTCACACCTTGTAACACAGGCAAGAACCCTTTCCTTGCTTGATCCATTTTGAACTTCTTGAAAACTTTATCAAGGTATGTGCTTTGTGAAAGTCCAAATAAGCGTCTTGATCTATGTCTATAGATCTTGATTCCCAAAATATAAGTAGCTTCACCGAGGTCTTTCATTGAAAAATTCTTATTCAAATATCCTTTTATGCTATTCAGAAATTTAGTATCATTTTCGATCAACAATATGTCATCCACATATAATATTAGAAATGCTACAGAGCTCCCACTCACTTTCTTGTAAATATAGGCTTCTCCAAAAGTCTGTATAAAACCATATGCTTTGATCACACTATCAAAGTGTATATTCCAACTCCAAGATGCTTGCACTAGTCCATAAATGGATCGCTGGAGCTTGCACACTTTGTTAGCACCTTTTGGATCGACAAAACCTTCTGGTTTCATCATATACAACTCTTCTTTAAGATATCCATTAAGGAATGCAGTTTTGACATCCATTTGCCAAATTTCATAATCATAAAATGCGGTAATTGCTAACATGATTCGGACGGACTTAAGCATCGCTACGGGTGAGAAGGTCTCATCATAGTCAACTCCTTGAATTTGTCGAAAACCTTTCGCAACAAGTCGAGCTTTGTAGACAGTAACATTACCGTCAGTGTCAGTCTTCTTCTTGAAGATCCATCTATTCTCTATGGCTTGTCGATCATCGGGCAAGTCAACCAAAGTCCATACTTTGTTCTCATACATGGATCCCATCTTAGATTTCATGGCCTCAAGCCATTTCATGGAATTTGGGCTCATCATCGCTTCCTCATAGTTCGTAGGTTCGTCATGGTCAAGTAACATGACTTCCAGAACAGGATCACCGTACCACTCTGGTGTGGATCTTACTCTAGTTGACCTACAAGATTCGGTAATAACTTGATTAGAAGTTTCATGATGATCACCATTAGCTTCCTCACTAATTGGTGTAGGAATCACTAGAGCTGATTTCTGTGATGAACTACTTTCCAATAAGGGGGAAGGTACAGTTACCTCATCAAGTTCTACTTTCCTCCCACTCACTTCTTTTGAGAGAAACTCCTTCTCTTGAAAGGATCCATTCTTAGCAACGAATATCTTGCCTTCGGATCTGTGATAGAAGGTGTACCCAACAGTTTCCTTTTGGGTATCCTATGAAGACACAATTCTCTGATTTGGGTTCGAGCTTATCAGGTTGAAGATTTTTCACATAGGCATCGCAGCCCCAAACTTTAAGAAACAACAACTTGGGTTTCTTGCCAAACCATAGTTCATATGGTATCGTTTCAACGGATTTCGATGGTGCCCTATTTAACATGAATGCAGTCGTCTCTAAAGCATAACCCCAAAATGATAGCGGTAAATCAGTAAGAGACATCATAGATCGCACCATATCCAATAAAGTACGGTTACGACGTTTGGGCACACCGTTATGATGTGGTGTTCCAGGTGGCGTGAGTTGCGAAACTATTCCGCATTGTTTCAAATGAAGACCAAACTCATAACTCAAATATTCACCTCCATGATCAGATCATAGAAACTTAATTTTCTTGTTATGATGATTTTCCACTTCACTCTGAAATTCTTTGAACTTTTCAAATGTTTCAGACTTATGTTTCATCAAGTAGACATACCCATATCTGCTCAAACCATCTGTGAAGGTCAGAAAATAACAATACCCGCCACGAGCATCAATACTCATCGTATCGCATACATCAGTAGGTATCATTTCCAATAAGTCTATTGCTCGTTCCATTGATCCTAAGAATGGAGTCTTAGTCATCTTGCCCATGAGGCATGGTTCGCAAGCATCAAGTGATTCCAAAAGCCCGTCGGCATGGAGTTTCTTCATGCACTTTACACCAATATGACCTAAACGGCAGTGCCACAAATAAGTTGCACTATCATTATTAAACTTATATCTTTTGGCTTCAATACTATGAATATGTGTGTCACTACTATTGAGATTCGATAAAAATAGACCACTCATTAAGGGTGCATGACCATAAAAGATATTACTCATATAAATAGAACAACCATTATTCTCTGATTTAAATGAATAACCGTCTCACATCAAACAAGATCCAGATATAATGTTCATGCTTAACGCTGGCACCAAATAACAATTATTCAGGTCTAATACTAATCCCGAAGGTAGATGTAGAGGTAGCGTGCCGACCGCGATCACATCGACTTTGGAACCATTTCCCATGCGCATCGTCACCTCATCCTTAGCCAATCTTCACTTAATCCGTAGCCCCTGTTTCGAGTTGCACATATTAGCAACAAAACCAGTATCAAATACCAGGCGCTACTGCAAGCATTAGTAAGGTACACATCAATAACATGTATATCAAATATACCTTTCACTTTGCCATCCTTCTTATCCGCCAAATATCTGGGGAAGTTCCGCTTCCAGTGACTAGTCCCTTTGTAGTAGAAGCACTCAGTCTCAGGCTTAGGTCCAGACTTGGGTTTCTTCACTTGAGCGGCAACTTGTTTTCTGTTCTTCTTGAAGTTCCCTTTCTTACCTTTGCCCTTCATCTTGAAACTAGTGGTCTTGTTGACCATCAACACTTGATGCTCCTTCTTGATTTCTACCTTCGCAGCCTTTAGCATTGCGAAGAGCTCGGGAATTGTCTTATCCATCCCTTGCATATTATAGTTCATCATGAAGCTTTTGTAGCTTGGTGGCAGTGATTGAAGAACTCTGTCAATGAAACTATCATCGGGAAGATTAACTCCCAGTTGAGTCAAGTGGTTCTGGTACTCAGACATTCTGAGTATATGTTCACTGACAGAACTCTTCTCCTCTATTTTATAGCTATAGAACTTATTGGAGACTTCATATCTCTCAATCCGGGCATTTTCTTGAAATATTAACTTCAACTCCTGGAACATCTCATATGCTCCATGACGTTCAAAACATCGTTGAAGTCCTGATTATAAGCCATAAAGCATGGCACACTGAACTATCGAGTAGTCATCAGCTTTGCTCTGCCAGATGTTCATAACATCTAGTGTTGCTCCTGCAGCAGGTTTAGCACCCAGCGGTGCTTCCAGGACGTAATTCTTCTATGCAGAAATGAGGATAATCCTCAAGTTATGTACCCAGTCCGTGTAGTTGCTACCATCATCTTTCAACTTAGCTTTCTCTAGGAACGCATTAAAATTCAACGGAACAACAGCACATGCCATTTATCTACAACAACATAGACATGCAAAATACTATCAGGTATTAAGTTCATGATAAATTAAAGTTCAATTAATCATATTACTTATATAGACATCCCTCTAATCATCTAAGTGATCACGTGATCCATATCAACTAAACCATGTCCGATCATCACGTGAGATGGAGAAGTTTTCAATGGTGAACGTTACTATCTTGATCATATCTACTATATGATTCATGCTCGAACTTTCGGTCTCAGTGTTCCAAGGCCATATCTGCATATGCTAGGCTCGTCAAGTTTAATCCGAGTATTTTGCGTGTGCAAAACTAGCTTGCACCCGTTGTATGTGAACGTAGAGCTTATCACACCCGATCATCACGTGTTGTCTCGGCACGACGAATTGTAGCAACGGTGCATACTCAGGGAGAACGCTTGTACCTTGAAATTTAGTGATAGATCATCTTATAATTCTACCGCTGTACTAAGCAAAATAAGATGCATAAAAGGATAAACATCACATGCAATCAAATAAGTGATATGATATGGCCATCATCATCTTATGCCTTTGATCTCCATCTCCAAAGCACTGTCATAATCACCATTGTGACCGGCTTGACATCGTGATCTCCATCATAGCATCGTTGTCGTCTCGCCAACTATTGCTTCCATGACTATCGCTACCGCTTAGTGATAAAGCAAAGCAATTACATAGCGATTGCATTTCATACAATAAAGCGACAAACATATGACTCCTGCCATTTGCCGATAAATGTGTTACAAAACATGATCATCTCATACAACAATTTATATAATCACATCTTGACCATATCACATCACAACATGCCCTACAAAAACAAGTTAGACCTCCTCTACTTTGTTGTTGCAAGTTTTACATGGCTTCTACGGGTTTAGCAAGAACCGTTCTTACCTACACATCAAAAACCACAACGATTTTTCGTCAAGTGTGATGTTTTAATCTTCAACAAGGATCGGGCGTAGTCACACTTGATTCAACTAAAGCTGGAGAAACTGACACCCAGCAGCCACTTGTGTGCGAAGCACGTCGGTAGAACCAGTCTCACGAGCGTGGCCATGTAATGTCGGTCTGGGCCGCTTCATCCAACAATACCGCAGAATCAAACTATGACACGCTGGTAAGCAGTATGCCTATTATCGCCCACAACTCTTTGTGTTCTACTCGTGCATATAACATCTACACATAAACCTGGCTCTGATACTACTGTCGGGGAACGTAGTATTTCAAAAAAATTCCTACGATCATGCAAAATCTATCTAGGAGATGCATAGCAACGAGAAGGGAGAGTGTGTCTATGTACCCTCCTAGACCGAAAGCGGAAACGTTAAGCAACGCGGTTGATGTAGTCGAACGTCTTCGCTATCCAACCAATCAAGTACCGAACGTACGACACCTCCGCGATCTGCACACGTTTAGCTCGGTGACTGTAACACCCACGATGCAGCTATATCTCCCACGTGTCGGAGCATGACTTAGAGGCATAATCGCATAGTAGGCATGTCGCAAGAGGGGTAATCTTTACACATCCCATGTACTGAATAAGAAAGGGATAAAGAGTTGGCTTACAATCACCACTTCACACAATACATAAATATAGCATTACATCATCCAGAATACAATCAAGGTCCGACTATGGAACAAATAAAGAAAGACAACCCCAAATGCTAGATCCCCGATTGCCCCAACTGGGCTCCTCTACTGATCATCCAGAAAGGAAACATAGTAGCGTCCCGAATCCTCGTCGAACTCCCACTTGAGTTCGGTCGTGTCCCCTGCACTGGCATCATCGGCACCTGCATCTGGTTTTGGAAGTAATCTGTGAGTCATGGGGAATCAGCAATCTCACCCCCTCGCGATCAAGACTATTTAAGCTTATGGGTAGGAAAGGTAGTGAGGTGGAGCTGCAGCAAGCACTAGCATATATGGAGGCTAACTTATGCAAATGAGAGCGAGAAGAGAAGCAAGGCACGGTCAAGAAACTATAAGATCAAGAAGTGATCCTGAAACTACTTACGTTCAAGCATAACATGAAACCGCGTTCTCTTCCCGGACCCCGCCGAAAAGATACCATCACGGCTACACACGCGGTTGATTCATTTTAATTAAGTTTACTGTCAGGTTTTCTACAACCGGATATTAACAAATTCCCATCTGCCCATAACCGCGGGCACGGCTTTCGAAAGTTCAAAACCCTGCAGGGGTGTCCCAGCTTAGCCCATCACAAGCTCTCACGGTCAACGAAGGATATTCCTTCTCCCAGGAAGACCCGATCAGACGCGAAATCCCGGTTACAAGACATTTCGACAATGGTAAAACAAGACCAGCAAAGCCACCCGAATGTGCCGACAAATCCCGATAGGAGCTGCACATATCTCATTCTCAGGGCACACCGGATAAGCAATCCGTACAACTAAAACCAACCCTCAAGTTTCCCCGAGGTGGCGCTGCAAGGGGCTCTAGTTTGGACCCAACACTTAGAGGAGCACTGGCCCGGGGGTTTAAAATAAAGATGACCCTTGAGTCCACAGAACCCAAGGGAAAAAGGCTTAGGTGGCAAATGGTAAAACTAAGGTTGGGCCTTGCTGGAGGAGTTTTATTCAAGGCGAACTATCAAGGGGTTCGCATTATAACCCAACCACATAAGGAACGCAAAATCAAGGAACATAACACCGGTATGAGGGAAACTAGGGTGGCAAGAGTGGAACAAAACACCAGGCATAAGGCCGAGCCTTCCACCCTTTACCAAGTATATAGGTGCATTAAAGTAAACAAGATATAATAATGATATCCCAACAATAAATATGTTCCAACAAGGAACAAACTCCATCTTCACCTGCAACTACCAACGCTATAAGAGGGGCTGAGCAAAGTGGTAACATAGCCAAACAAAGGTTTGCTAGGACAAGGTGGACAAAGTGGTAACGCTATAATGGCAATATGGGAGGCATGATATAGCAAGTGGTAGGTATCGCGGCATAGCAAAAGAGCGAGCAACTAGCAAGCAAAGATAGAAGTGATTTCGAGGGTATGGTCATCTTGCCTGCAAAGTTCTCCGAGTTCATGAAAGCCTGATCCTTGTAAGCGTACTCAACGGGTTCCTCGATCACGTAATCATCTCCCAGCTCTACCCAAGGCAAGAACACAAGCAAAGGAAACAACAATCAACCATGGTGCAATGCGCAAGCAACATGATGCAAAACATGGCATGATATGAAGGATGTGATATCCAATGCATATGTGTGCTTCGGAAGGAAAAGATTGAACCAGGCCTCAACTTGGCAAACCAAGTGCGCCGGTGGAAAGATGAGTTGATTTCGGTCGAAGTCGATATAAAGATCACCGGAATGGGATGCATGGTTTGCAAATGGCAAGCAAAGCAATAATGGCACAATTCTGCGATTAACAGCACAATGCCATCTAAAATGCAACAAGAAACTAAGCTACTGCACTCCAACATAGCAACAAAGCACATGGCAGTGATCTACTCAAGATGCTTGACAAAAGATGAACACTAAGCTACGGCTAAATCACACAAGAGCAGGTTCAAACAAGCATGGCAAAAGTGCAAAAGATATCAGCATCACAGACTTAGTAAAAATACTAACATGCCAGGAATTAACATCAAGAAGCAAAGTTTAGAGCAAGATAACAACACGCTAAAGAAACATAACATAGCAAACAAAGGCATGGCATGAATCTACTCAAAGCATATAACAAAGTCCCTTACTGACCATGAGCCAAAAAGGATCAGAAGATATGATGGCACCCATGTAAACATAGCAAGTTACGTTACCAGATTCAGACTCAGCAGAAAACTGAGCATGGCAAAAACAGAATTATGAAGGCCACTTTGCGAGCTCTATTCGCTCATCACAAAGCCTTGCATGACAAGCTAAGCATACTACCAGCAATAAGGCATGTTCATGAAGCTAACCAAAGTAAGAACAAACTTATAGCATGCATGGATCCACTACAACAACCTTGGCAAAATTGATTAACACGTAAACAATCTGCCAGGAACATTTTATAGCAAAAGTAGAGCAAGATTGAGTCATGCTAGGGCACTCCACAAATGCAAACAGGGGCATGGATGGATAGAGCACAACCATATGCCCAAATCATCCTTACTGAACATACTCAAAAGAAGCACGGATCTCTCTGTGGCAACATGAATACATGGCATAAAAATAACAGCAGGGAAATGACTTAGTGAAATTCTAAGTCCCTAAAAATCAGCAATATCACGAGAGCTACTTTGCATGCTTGTGCTAGTCACCACACTGATCAAAAAAATACATGACATACACCCCTGTAAAGATGGCATGGCATAGCCCAAAACACATGTAGAGCTTATGCCCATATGCGGCACAGAATAAATGTAGCAAAAATGACAAATGCTCATACTCTGCTAAGAATCAGCACCTAACATTTTATAGCACTCTTGCACCCACAATTTGGGCATCAAGATGGACTCAAACAAGCATGGCACAATGGAGCAAAATGAAGAGCACATCATGATGAACATTTTGATATATTGCACGTCCAAAACGGAGCATTACACAAGAAGTTATGGCATGATGAATAGAGGCATAAAACATGAGGGGGGGAAAGACTTGGTGGAAATTATACCCCACGAAACAGATCTAGGGTTCGTCTCTGAGCGCGTGAACCGGGGCAGGGCCGGAGTACTCGCCGAAAAAACTCGCCGGAGAGGGGGAGGTGGCCGGAGAGTAGGTGGATCTGGTCTGGCCCGACCGAATCCGGCCGGCGACAAGACCGGGAAGAAGCGGCGATGGCGGGGCGGCGCGCCCGTGCGGCG
>NC_057806.1:181913594-181926125 GCF_018294505.1 Triticum aestivum | reverse complement strand
GGCGAGGACTCGACGGCAGGGCGCGCGGCAGGGCGCAGGAGGAGCGCGCGGGCTCGGGGGGGCGACCCGGGCCTGGCGAGCCGGTGGCGGGGACAGTGCGGTGGCGACAGGTGGCGGCGTCTGGTTGGTTGGGCGGCGGTGGCGGATGCGGACATGTCCGGCGGCGCGGGAGGAGTGGGGCTAGGGTTTCGTCCAGGAATGGAGGAGGAGGAGACGTTTTTATAGCTAGAGGGAGCTAGGAGAGTCCAAATGGGGAGCGGTTTTCGGCCACGCGATCGTGATCGAACGGTCAAGAGGATGGAGGGGCTTTGGATGGGTTATTGGGCCACTTTGGAGGGGTGTTGGGCTGCAACACACATGAGGCCTTTACAGTTCCCCAGTTAACCGTTGGAGTATCAAACGGACTCCAAATAGCACGAAACTTGACAGGCGGTCTACCGGTGGTGTACCAAGGCCGCTTGGCAAATCTCGGTCCATTCCGAGAAGGTCTAACACCCGCTCACGAAAAGAGACAAAAGGGGCGCCGGAGGATGTAGGAGTGCCGAATTGAAAAACGAGTAATGGGGAAAATGCTCGGATGCATGAGACGAACACGTATGCAAATGCGATGCACATGATGACATGATATGAAATGCATGACATGAACAAAATGCAAAACAAAGACAAAACCCAACCACGAGGAAAACTCATAACTTAGAGCCAAAAATGGCAAGAGTCGGAGTACAAATATGGTAAGTTACATCCGGGGTGTTACAACACTCCACCACTACGAAAGGATCTCGTCCCGAGATCTAGTTCTAAAATAACTCCGGATATTCGAAACGGAGGTGGTCCTCGCGTTCCCAGGTGGCTTCTCGGTCGGAATGGTGTGACCACTTCACTTTCAGGAATTTGATAGACTTGTTGCGAGTCTTGCGCTCGGTTTCTTCAAGAATAGCAACGGGATGCTCATGATAAGATAGGTCTTCTTGGAGATCAATATCTTTGAAGTTTATGGTGTGCTCAGGCGTCTTGAAGCACTTGCAAAGCTGTGACACGTGAAACACGTCGTGCACGTTTGCAAAGTTGGATGGAATCTCAAGTTGATAGGCGAGGTCACCTCTTTTGCCAATGATCTTGAAAGGACCCATGTATCTAGGGGCAAGCTTCCCTTTGATACCAAAGCGACGAGTGCCTTTCATTGGAGAGACGCGGAGGTAGACATGGTCTCTGATCTCGAAAGCCAAGTCACGATGCTTGCTATCATAGTAACTCTTCTGGCGTGATTGCGCGGCTTTGAGATTTTCACGGATGACTTTGCACATTTCTTCAGCCTCTGTGATTAAGTCATTGACAAGAAGTTGGCGTTCACCAGTCTCTGACCAATTAAGAGGAGTACGGCACTTTCTGCCATAGAGAATCTCGAATGAGGCCTTGCCCGAACTCGCTTGGAAACTGTTGTTGTAGGGGAACTCGGCATATGGAAGACAATCTTCCCACTTCATACCGAAAGAAATGACACAATCCCTGAGCATATCTTCAAGAATTTGATTTACTCGCTCGACTTGTCCACTAGTTTGAGGATGGAAGGTTGTGCTGAAGAGAATGCTGGTGCCCATGGCCTTCTGAAATGAGTCCCAAAACTTAGAGGTAAAGATGCTTCCATGATCTGAAGATATCAACTGCGGAATGCCGTGCAAGGAGACAATCCTAGAGGTATATAGCTCTGCCAACTAAGCTATTGTGATAGATTCTTTGATAGGGAGAAAATGAGCCACTTTAGTAAGCTTGTCGATGACAAGAAAGATAGCATCATTTCCACGTTTGGACTTGGGAAATCCAGTCACGAAGTCCATCTCAATATGGTCGAACTTCCATTCTGGAATGGCAAGAGGTTGGAGGAGACCAGCTGGTCGTTGGTGTTCTGCTTTCACTCTTCTGCAGTGTTCGATTTCGGGGTCCGGCAGACCCTTGAGGTTCGAACACTGGGGTGCACGCGGAGATTTCGCCTCCTACCTACCTGCACCCCTCCGCCTCGCTAAGATCTAAACTGTGGAAAGAACAACACAAGAGACACAGGGTTTATACTGGTTCGGGCCACCGTTGTGGTGTAATACCCTACTCCAGTGTGTGGTATGGTGGATTGCCTCTTGGGCTGATGATGACGAACAATACAAGGAAGAACAGCCTCGCGAGGGTCTGTTCTTGGCTGGGGCGATGAACTGCGGGGAGGAGTTCAGTCACACTTCTCTCTCTCTCTCTCTGATCCTTTCTTTTTCTCTCCTCCGAACCCCCTTGCTATGTGGGTGGCTGGTCCTATTTATAGAGGCCCTGGTCCTCTTCCCAAATGTCGAGCGGGAAGGGAGCCAACAATGGCGGGCTAATTTGAAGGGGGACAGCTAGTATCAGCTATCCTGACAAAAGTAGTCTTCGCCTGCGCAAAGCTCTGGTGATGACGCCGCCTTGGGCTCCACGGTGACCTCCGTCTCGTAGTCCTCCTAGTCTTGGTCTTGTTGCACCGAAATGGCAACCTTTGCCTGACGCCTCGGTACTCCACGGCTGCGCTTGCCCCCCTTTGCACCAAAGAGGAAGGGAGGACACTGCGCGGGCTGGCACCCGCCTGGCGCCCTTGGTCGTCATGGCTTGCGTCATGGGCACCTCGTGAGGTTCCCCTCCTTGATCTCTCTGGCTCCTCGTGAGCCAGCCTGACGAGGCCGTGCCTGAGGAAGCTCCGCGTCGTCCGCCCCGCGAGGCTTGGCCCCTCACGAGGGTCTTGGGTTTGTGCTGGTGAAGATGGGCCGTGCTGGGCCCCCTTTTGAGCCACGCCACAGGTCGCAGGTAGGCAAGTCTGGGGAGCCCCGTTCCCAGAACACTGACAGTAGCCCCCGGGCCCAAGGCGCGCCCGGACTTGGCCGTGCGAGGAGGCGGAAGGGCAAGAGCGAAGCGCCGCATGCCCTAACAGCTTGCGGCCTTGGGCACCGCGTGGCGGTTGATTGGACATGGGCGCCTCCACTTCCCCATGGCGCCTCGGCAACTACACGGATTGGATAAGTCCCTGCATCCAAAGCGGGTCATAATTACCTGAGATCGTGGGGGCCGTTGGTTGGCCCTCGCCAGCTATAAGTATGGACCGGCGTGCGCCCTTCTAGTTCATCCCCCCTTGCTTCTCCTTTTTCTTCATGGCCCCGTTGAGGAGGTTCTCGGCCGCAGAGAAGGGGAAGGATCGCCAGGTTGAGCCCGCCTCTCCCCCGCCCAAGCGCGGCTGAGGGCGCCCTTGCAAACATCCTGTGGCCACCACGGTAGCTCCCCGCGGCTGTGGAGGTGATCTTCAGCACAGCGACGGGCGGATTGCTGCGGCCGGGGGGCGCGCTCCGGCTGCACGTCCCCCTAGGCCGCGCTTTTGCACTACTGAAGTGCTGCCGGAGTTCGTCGTGTGGTCGGCGGAGCCGACTAGCACCCAGCTTCCACTTCCTCGCTTCCTCCTTGGCAAGCTCCCGGTCGGCGCCCTAGGCGGCCTCTGGCTCCAGGCCGACGGCTGCTGCAGCCGGGCCTCATGGGTCTCACTGGAGGTCTCCGCGGCCGGGAGCCTGTCCCTGGCCCGCGGTTGGCAGACGTTTGCCCGTGCGCATGGCCTGAGCCGTCGGTGCACCCCACACTTCAAGTTCGACGGCGATGCCACCCTCTACGTGAGGGTGTTTGGGGAAGACGGTCGCCGCGCAGGGTGTTTCCCTGAGGGTGACGACCGCGGCTGGGAACCCAGCTCCGGCGATGATGGAGAGGGCAGCGCTTGCGCGGCTGGCGGCGCTCAGGGTTCCTCAAGCTTCTACGGCTCTTCTTCAGGCGGCGACTCTTCTAGCGGCAGCCGCGGTTAGCCTCCACGCCGTCGTTTCTGCTTGGGAGGTGGTAACGTGTCCGCCCGCCATCGCGCCCTGGTGAAGCGCGAGAGGGAGTCCGCCTGAGCTCCGGAGGCAACTCGGGCCTTCCCTGCGGGCCGGTGTGAGGCGAGCTGCACCAGATTTTTCTTTCTTTTCCTTTTTCCTGCATAACAAAGACAGTAGTGTGGAGCCCCGCGGGGGCGTGTTTGGGTTATTGCTGTTAATCATCGTTTTGCTTTCCTTATTGTAACTTCCGGCTACGTGCCCGCGCGTGGATAGTTCCCGGCCCCGGCCATGGGGGGCGACCGACCCAGGCCCTTTGTTTGTGTTGTGGTGCCCGTGGGGTACAGACTGGAGGGGTGCTCCTGTAATGGGCCCAGGTCGCGAACCCTTTGAATGACTAGGATAGGAACACTCGCGAGGGCGCTCAGCTGCCCCCCCCCCCCTTGCGAGGCCTTGCACAAGAGAAATCGAGGCAGGAGAGTGAAAAGTCGAAGAACCACAAGCCAAAGATGGCAACAACTTCAATAAAACTTCGAATGAGAAGGAACAAGCCAACTGCGGAAAGCAAATGAAAAGCCGCGTCCGGCACCTAATCTAGTCTTCGACGTCTTCTCACCAGCGCGGAGCTAAGTGCTGCCACTGGGCGTGGGAGGGAGCCCCAGGGCCTGAGGCCGGCGCTCCTGAGACTCCGGGGCGTGTACAGCCCCAACTCATTATTACGTGAGAGTGTCACGGGTGGCGAGCTTCACAGGCACTGGCCTTCTTCACAGGCTCCGGGCCTTTTCCAAAACGCGATAGCTTCACAGGCATTCGCCTTCTTCACAGGCTCTGGGCCTTTTCCAAAATGCGATAGCTTCACAGGCATTCGCCTTCTTCACAAGCTCTGGGCCTTTTCTAAAACGCGATAGCTTCGCAGGCATTCGCCTTCTTCACAGGCTCTGGGCCTTTTCCAAAACGCGATAGCTTCATAGGCATTCGCCTTCTTCACAGGCTCTGGGCCTTTTTAGGGGTAGAACCTCCGGAGGTGTTGGATGTTCCATGCGTTCTGGAATGGCACCCCCTCCTGAGTCTCCAAGCGCGCGGAGCTGGGCCTGGAAACATGAACAACTTTGAAAAGGCCCTCCCACATGGGAGAGATCTTGTGCAGCCCCTCCCTGGAGAGAACCCGCCTGAGCACGAGGTCTCCTACCTCGAGAATTCTGGGGCGGATGTTGCGGCAGTGATATCGCCACAGTGCTTGTTGGTACCTCGCCGCTCGTAGCGCGGCTTCTCGGCGACGTTCCTCCCCCAGCACGAGGTCCATCCCCCGCATGGCGTCCTGCTGCGCCTCGTCGAACGCCAGGACCCACGCGGAGCGACGTCTGACCTCGTGAGGGAGGACCGCTTCGGCTCCGTAGACCAGGAAGAACGGGGTCTCTCCAGTCGGCTTGGTCGCGGTTGTGCGGATGGACCACAACACGGACTGAAGCTCGTCGTACCAACCTCTACCGCAGGCCTCCAGCTTCTTCTTGAATGTCCTGGTCTTGAGGCCCCTCAGGACCTCCGCGTTGGCTCGCTCGGCCTGGCCGTTGCTTCGGGGGTGCGCCACCGAAGCGTAGCATATCTGCGTTCCAAGGTAAGCACAGTATGTTTTGAAGAGGTTACTGGTGAACTGCGAACCGTTGTCCGTGATGATGCGATTCGGCACCCTGAACCGGCTCACGATGCCCTTGATGAACTTGACCGCGGAACCCGCGGGAATGGCGCGGACAGCCTCCACTTCAGCCCACTTGGTGAACTTTTCCACGGCGACGTAGAGGTAGCGGTAGCCCCCGGGCGCCCGAGGAAACGGGCCTAAGATGTCCAGCCCCCAGACTGCGAATGGCCACGAGAGGGGGATAGTCTGCAAGCCTCCTGTTGGGTGATGGATCTGCTTGGCGTGGAACTGGCAGGCCTCACAAGCTTTCACTAGTTCAATGGCGTCATTGAGCGCGGTGGGCCAAGAAAACCCACTACGGAACGCCTTGCCGACGAGGGTCCGTGATGATGAATGATGTCCACAGTCTCCGCCGTGTATATCTTCCAGTAGTTCCTTCCCTTGCTCCCTGGAGATGCAGCGCAGGGATACATCGTTTGGCCGCTTCCGGTAGAGCTCTCCATCCTTGATGCAGTATGCCGTGGCCTGGCGTGCCACTCGCTCCGCTTCCTCCTCCTTCTCCGGCAGGGTCCCTTGCGTTAGGTAACTCCGGAGCTCCGCGATCCAACATCCCTCCTGAGGTTCCATCGTCAGGAGCAGGCGTGCTCCTGAGGCCGGGCCACAGGCCAGAGCCCCTGAGGCAGGTGGCTGGGGGAGCTCCTCCTGGGGCTGAGCCGTGTTCAATAATGACGGCAGGGATGAGGGCTTGAAGAGCCGCTCCTCGAAAACGCCAGGCTCCTGAGGTAACCACCTGGACGCCCATTTGGCGATGTCATCGGCCTCCTGATTGGTGCCACGGGGCACATGCTGCAACTCCAACCCCCAGAACTGCTTCTCCATCCTGCGGACCTCCGCTAGGTAGGCTTCCATGTGCTCATCCTTCGGCTCGTACACCTTGTTGGAGAAATTGACAAGGAGCTGCGAATCGCCCTTGATGGTGAGGCGTTTCACCCCCAGGGCAGCCGCGGCCTTCAAGCCCGCTATTAGACCTTCATACTCCGCTATGTTGTTGGAGACCTTTTCACCTTGTTGGAAACAGAGCTGCACGGCGTAATAGAGCTTGTCCTGAGTGGGCGATATAAGCACCGCCCCAGCCCCCGCGCCATGCCTGGAGAATGCCCCATCGAAGTACATGACCCAGCCTTCTGGCGCCTTGCTTCCCAGGGACAGGGACCGATCCTCGTCGGCCTTGAGGCCTGGCGCCTCCGTCCATTCTGCCACAAAATCCGCCAACGCTGCCCCCTTGATGACTCTGGTCGTGCTGAATTCGAGCTGAAACGCTTGCAGTTCTATGTTCCACTCAGCGACCCTTCCAGCTGAATTAGGGCTCCTGAGCACTCTCTCTAGGGGGTATGACGAGACGACCTTGATGGGGTGACCCTGAAAATAGTGTCGCAGCTTGCGCGAGGCCACCAGTAGCGCGAGGAGGAGTTTCTGAGGCATGGGGTACCGCGCCCTTGCATCACGCAACACCATGCTGACGAAGTACACTGGGTGCTCAATGAGGTGGAGAGCGTCAGTGCTGGTGGCTCCCTTCGGAGACCATGGTGCCTCTTGAGGCAATGAGGCCTCCTGAGACTGGCCATCTGGGAGAGGGGCCTCTTCCGCCTCCGGTGCGCCCCTCTGCGGTGGCTGATCCTCCTTAGCCGATGTGGCAGTTTCTGTGGGCCTTCCCTGTCCCTGTTCTGCCTTGTCCCGGGTTGCTGTCGTGGTTTTGATTCGGCGCTCCTCTCTGACTGCCACCAAGGCTGCGCTGGCGGAGTAGGGAGTGGCGGCGAGGTAAAGCACCAGGGGCTCTTGAGGGCGCGGAGCCACCATGACCGGTGGGCTGGTTAGGTATCTCTTGAGATCCTGGAACGCCTTGTCGGCCTCTTTAGTCCACTCGAAGGACCCCTTTTTCTTCATTAGCTGGAAGAAGGGCAGCACTTGTTCCCCCAACTTGGAGATGAAGCGCCCTAGCACGGTCACGCGCCCCGTGAGCTTCTGCATTTCTCTGAGGGTCTTTGGCGGGCTCATGTCTTCCACCGCCTTGACCTTCTCCGGGTTAGCCTCGATGCCTCGGTGGGACACGAGGAAACCCAAGAGCTTTCCCGAGGGGACTCCGAACACACACTTCTCTGGGTTGAGCCGTAGGTTCACTGCGTTGAGGCTCGCGAAGGTTTCCTCCAGGTCTTGTATCAAGGTCCTGGCCTCCCGAGATTTTACCACAATGTCATCGACGTAAGCTTCAACATTCTTCCCGAGCTGCGGGCCCAAGGTGATGTGCATCAGCCGCTGAAAGGTCGCCCCTGTGTTACACAGCCCGAATGGCATGCATGTGTAGTAGTACACCCCACACGGGGTTAGGAAGGTTGTCTTCTCGACGTCTTCTACCACCATCTTGATCTGGTGATACCCAGAGAAGGCATCCAAGAAGCATAACAGGTCGCATTCCGCAGTGGAATCGACGATCTGGTCGATGCGGGGGAGCGGGAACGGATCTTGCGGGCATGCTTTGTTGAGGTTGGTGAAGTCGACACACATGCGCTCCTTCCCTCCCTTCTTCGACACAACGACAGGGTTGGCTAACCAATCCGGGTATCGGACCTCGTGAATGACCCCAGCGGCTTCTAATTTGTGGGTCTCTTGGATGATGAAGGCCTGCTTTTTTGTGGACTGCCGCCTGGCCTTCTGCTTCACAGGGCGCACATTGGGGCACACGTTGAGGTGATGCTCAATTACACTCCTAGGGATCCCTGCCAACTGGTCAGGCTCCCAAGTGAATACCTTCTTGTTTGCGCGCAGGAACCCGACCAGGGCCTCCTCCTGCTCGGGTTTGAGGTGGGAGCCTATGGTGAAAGTGGCGTTGGTGGACCCGTCCTCGTCGACGGGTATCTGCTTGGTTTCTGCCTTGTCTTGGGTGAACAACTGTTTCTTCTTGGCAGGTGCAGCCCCCTTGGGCTCGGGGGTCTCCAAGTCGGCGGGCTGTGCCGGTGCCGCCGTCTTGAAGGCGAGCTTGAGCACCCGCAGCGCGTCCCCAGTGTCCCCGTGCACAGTGAGGACACCGCTGCTCCCGGGCATCTTCATGAGGCTGTACGCCGGGTGCGTCGCGGGCATGAACTGGGCCAGCGCTGGGTAGCCGAGGATGGCGTTGTAGGGGAGGCCGATGGGGGCGATGTCGAAGTCGACCAGCTCCGTGCGGAAGTTGTCGTAGGTGCCGAAGGTTACTGGTAGCCGGATCTGTCCCAAGGAGCTGGACGACTCGCCCCCAACGCCTGAGAAGGGCCGGCTGGGTTGCAGCTGTTCCAGGGGTATGCAGAGGAGGTTGAAGGACTCGACCGAGAGCATGCTGAGGCCCGCGCCGCCATCAATGAGGGTTCTGGTGACGGCCACCTGGCAGATGGTGGGGGTGCACAGCATGGGGAGCGCACCCGAGCAGGCCGAGTTGGAGGGGTGGTCCTCCGAGCTGAAGGTCAGGCCGGTCTCGGGCGCCGCCCGGTCCAGGGGAGCCCCCTGCCGCGTGGAAGCGTCGCTGACCCGGCGGATGAACGGCTTGACGTGGTGACTTGTAGGCGGCGCCTGCGAGCCGCCCAAGAGGGCCGCGACGACCGGGGGTGTTGGCACAGCGCGATGGGCGGGGAAGAGGTTGTGGGGCTCTTCCCGAGAAGCCACGGAGGCTGCCGGCGGGTGGAGCGGCCATGTGCGCGGGGCGCCGGTGAGGGCCATGGGGAGCCAGTTGGCCACGACCCCATCGTCACCTCCGGCTTCGAGGAGGGCCTCCTCGCTCGCCAGCAAGAAGGCCAGCGGATCTGTCGTGCCGCCGTAGCGCGGCGGCGTCGTTGGCTTGAGCTTGTCCAGCCACCGTGCCCATTGCAGGGTTGGGGCCAGGGCTCAGAGCCCCCTGGCCCCCGCGCTAGCGCCGGCGGCCGGAGCGGGCGACGCGCTACCCATCGCGAGGCGGGCCGTGGAGGTGGCGGAAGAGAGAACTCCGGTGCACCCCTACCTGGCGCGCCAAATGTCGGATTTCGGGGTCCGGCAGACCCTTGAGGTTCGAACACTGGGGTGCGCGCGGAGATTTCGCCTCCTACCTATCTGCACCCCTCCGCCTCGCTAAGATCTAAACTGTGGAAAGAACAACACAAGAGACATAGGGTTTATACTGGTTCGGGCCACCGTTGTGGTGTAATACCCTACTCCAGTGTGTGGTATGGTGGATTGCCTCTTGGGCTGATGATGACGAACAATACAAGGAAGAACAGCCTCGCGAGGGTCTGTTCTTGGCTGGGGCGATGAACTGCGGGGAGGAGTTCAGTCACACTTCTCTCTCTCTCTGATCCTTTCTTTTTCTCTCCTCCAAACCCCCTTGCTCTGTGGGTGGCTGGTCCTATTTATAGAGGCCCTGGTCCTCTTCCCAAATGTCGAGTGGGAAGGGAGCCAACAATGGCAGGCTAATTTGGAGGGGGACAGCTAGTATCAGCTATCCTGACAAAAGTAGTCTTCGGCTGCGCAAACCTCTGGTGATGACGCCGCCTTGGACTCCACAGTGACCTCCATCTCGTAGTCCTCCTGGTCTTGGTCTCGTTGCACCGAAATGGCAACCTTTTCCTGACGCCTCGGTACTCCACGGCTGCGCTTGCCCCCCTTTGCACCAAAGAGGAAGGGAGGACACTGCGCAGGCTGGCACCTGCCTGGTGCCCTTGGTCGTCATGGCTTGTGTCACGGGCACCTCGTGAGGTTCCCCGCCTTGATCTCTCCGCCTCCTCATGAGCCAGCCTGACGAGGCCGTGCCTGAGGAAGCTCCGCGTCGTCCGCCCCGCGAGGCTTGGCCCCTCGTGAGGGTCTTGGGTTTGTGTTGGTGAAGATGGGCCGCGCTGGGCCCCCTTTTGAGCCACGCCGCAGGCCGCAGGCAGGCAAGTCTGGGGACCCCCGTTCCCAGAACGCCGACATGCAGACATCACATTCATTCACGAGCTGAGCAATTTCTCGCTTCATTTGAGTCCACCAATACGACTGCTTGAGGTCATGGTACATCTTTGTACTTCCATGATGAATAGATAGGAGTGAATTGTGAGCCTCGTTCATAATGGCTTTACGAAGGTCACCCTTAGGAACAACAATTCAATCCTTGAAGAATAGAGTATCTCATCAAGGCGATAACACTTGTACTTGGGTTGGCTCTTGGCAATCCCATTCTTCACCTTCTTTACCATGGCATCAAGAAGTTGTGCCTCACGAATTTGATCTTCCAAAGTAGGAGAGACTTTGAGGTTGGCAAAGAATCCTTGAGGAACAACTTGGAGATTAAGTTTGCGGAAAGCTTCACAAAGATCCGGTTGGAAGGGCTTGAGAATCAAACGGTTGCATTAAGCCTTCCTGCTCAAAGCGTCAGCAATGACATTGGCCTTGCCTGGAGTGTATTCAATACTCGGATTATACTCTTGAATCATTTCGACCCAACGAGTCTGTCTGAGGTTGAGGTTGGGTTGAGTGAAGATGTACTTGAGGCTCTTATGATCAGTGAAGATGTCCACTTTCCTTCCCAACAATAGATGTCTCCATGTTAAAAGAGCATGGACAACTGCCGCCAACTCGAGGTCATGAGTGGGGTAGTTCTTTTCGTTAGGCTTCAACTGGCGAGAGGTATAGGCCACAACTTTCTTCTCTTGCATTAACACAGCACCGAGACCTTGCAGGGAAGCATCACAGAAAACTTCGAATGGTTTGGATTCATCAGGAGGAGTCAGAACTGGAGCTGTGACTAACTTCTCTTTGAGGGTGTTGAAAGTGATGTCACATTTAGGCATCCAGACATACTTCACATGCTTCTGGAGGAGGTTGGAAAGAGGCTTTGCAATCTTAGAGAAATTCTCAACGAATCTTCGACAATAGCTTGCAAGCCCAAGGAAACTGCGGAGCTACTTCACATTCTGAGGCGGTTCCCAATTCACAATTGCAGACACCTTCTCAGGATTAACAGTTATGCCCTTGGCGGAGATGATATGCCCAAGGTAGAGAACCTCATCGAGCCAAAACTCACACTTTGAAAACTTCGCATAGAACTGATGTTCTCTGAGTTTGTCCAGCACCAATCTCAAATGCTTGGCATGATCCTCCTTGTTCTTAGAAAAGACCAAAATATCATCGAGATACACCAAGACGAGATCATTAGTGTAAGGGTTGAATATGAAGTTCATCATGCGAGAGAATGTTGGAAGAGCATTGACAAGGCCGAAAGACATGACAGTATACTCATAAGAACCATAGCTTGTTCTGAATGCTGTCTTGGGGATATCTTGTTCACGAATGTGAATCTGATGATAGCCCATACGGAGGTCAAGCTTGGAGAATACTTGAGCACCTTTGAGTTGTTCGAAAAGCTCATTGATGTTGGGAAGTGGGTACTTGTTCTTTATGGTCTTCTTGTTCAATGGACGGTAGTCGATGCAGAATCGGTCCGTGCCATCCTTCTTCTTGACAAAAAGAACACCACAACCCCATGGAGAAGAACTCGGTCGGATCAGATGTCACATCCCTGGTCCTGTTATGCACTAGGCTAGACCTCATGTGAGTATCATGTTTTAATTCAAATGAAATTTGAATTGAGGAATTTTTAAAGCCTCAGAAACCTTCTAAAAATGATCAACATTAAAATCTCCTCAAAGAAGTCCAAGAAAATGTTCCTCTTAGTCTCTGAAAATATTGCAAAGAGGTAAAACTCAAAACAATATTTTTGGTATCTCAGAGTTAATTATTTTGGGCCTTTGAATTAAATAAATAGCTATTTGCATTGGATATATATTTGATATATAAATAATATATGTCCAATAATTACTAGAAGATTTTATGTGGTTTGGTATATTTTAGTCCTAGCCACATAACTATTTCCAGGATTTTATAAAATGGTTTAGTGTCTAAAACTAAATCAAAACAAACTACAGAAAATAGAAAACATAATTAAATAGAAATGAAAGAGAGAGAGAGAAGGACTTATCTGGCGCTCACCCGGTAGCCAGCTGGCCC
>NC_057806.1:181895291-181910998 GCF_018294505.1 Triticum aestivum | reverse complement strand
TAGTTTCTGGTGTTTGTAGTATGCTGGAGGCCGTGGGCAGCGCTGACCGGAGGGGTGGGCTGTGATGCGGTAGGCACGTGGCACGGTGTACCGGGCGCCCGTTTGGTGTCTCGGGAACCCTGTTCACATCGTTTGGGGCTGTGAGCGAAACTCCGGCCGGATCTCCTCATGGATGGAACCCGAATAGGCGATAAACCTGGACTAGAGCCTTGAGTGTTTAGGTAGGTCGTGGTCTACACCCACGTCGGCTTTCGCTTGAAGTCTGCCGAGCACATGTCGTGTGCAGACGCTAAGTGGTGGAAACATGTATGAAGAAGTACACCCCTGCAGGGTTAACATCATCTATTCGAATAGCCGTGTCCGTGGAAAAGGACTTCTGGGTTGCTTATATCAGTTCATAGACAAGTGAAAGTGGATACTTTAAAATGCGCAAGATAAGCGTGAGTGCTATGGATGGCGTTCTCGTAGGGAGACGGGAGCGGATCCATAGTGGTGTATTGATATGGTGAATATGCGGACTCGTGTGCGCCACCTCAAAAGAGTCGCTTGCAGTCGTAGTTTAGGATAGCCACCGAGTCAAAGCTGGCTTGTTGCAGTTAAACCCCACCATCCCCTTTGTTGATAATGATGCATATGTAGTTAGTTCTGATGTAAGTCTTGCTGGGTACATTTGTACTCACGTTTGCTCATTTTATATTTTTGCAGAGAGATTTCGGTCTCGCTAGTAGTACCGCGTGGACTTCGACGTTTAGCTTGTTACCTCAGCTACGATCTTGTGCCCTCGGCAGGATCTGATAGATAGTCAGGCTTCTCAGCCTTTTTCATTTATAGATGTCTGTACCCAGACATGATAGCTTCCGCTTGTGCTTTGATTTGTATGCTCTGAATGTTGGGTCATGAGACCCCTGTTTGTAATATCTCGCTCCTCGGAGCCTATTTAATAAATTACTTGAGTCGTAGAGTCATGTTGTGATGCCATGTTGTGTTTGCACATATCGAGCATATTGTGTGTATGTTATTGAAATGCTTGGTATGTGTGGGATCTGACTATCTAGTTGTTTATCTTTAGTAGCCTCTCTTATCGGGAAATGTCTCCTAGTGTTTCCACCGAGCCATGGTAGCTTGCTAGTGCTCCGGAACACTTAGGCTGGCCGGCATGTGTCCTTCTTCGTTCCTGTGTCTGTCCCTTCGGGGAAATGTCACGCGATGAATACCGGAGTCCTGTTAGCCCGCTACAGCCCGGTTCACCGGAGTCCTGCTAGCCCAGTGCTACAGCCTGGATTCACTCGCTGATGACCGACACGTTCGATGCTGGGTCATGGATGCCTGTCCTTGTAAGTCTGTGCCACTTTGGGTTTACGACTAGCCATGTCAGCCCCGAGCTCCTTATCATATGGATGCTAGGGACACTGTCATATACGTGTGCCAAAAGGCGCAAACGGTCCCGGGCAAAGGTAAGGCGACACCCGTGGGAATACCGTGCGTGAGGCCGCAAGGTGATATGAGGTGTTACATGCTAGATCGATGTGGCATTGAGTCGGGGTCCTGACAGCGTTGGTATCAGAGCTTGACTGCCTGTAGGATTATCAAGCCAAACTGGTCGAAGTTGAGTCTAGAAATTCTTTAGTTATATAAGGGAATTGATTGTGGGATGGAACGTAAGGCTCTTTTTACTCCTTATACCTTATGCCTTCTGATCTGAGTCATCATCTTCTCTTCTACGGGGATTAAGAACTAGGCTATCTCTTCTTTCTATCAGGATCACGTGTTACTAATCCGTAGACTTATAGAATTGTTGGAATTAAGCCTCGTTTCAGCTCCTATTACTTCCGTATGTTAATCGTTGATCTTGAAACCTTGATATTGTGTTTCTGGGTGGTTATGCCACCATTTTTGTGAATGTCTCAAACCTTTTTTTTGAGCATTTACAGCCGTTACGCTGTCCGAGTCATCTCAGGTCTCTAAACAGTCTGATGCACTTGCAAATTCCTTCCTCCCGTTTCAATGTTCCTTTGGGCCAGATTAACCACACTAATTAGTGAGTTGAGGTACTCTATTACCTTGACATATATGTTGGAGATATTATTATGACCCTAGGTGTCTTAGGGGATCATCTAGTAATTAAGCCATGATTTGTGTTCCCAGTGTGAAGATTCTGGCCTTTATTATCGAAAGCATCCTGTGATGCCATTTAGTTAGTAGGCATTCTGTCCCTGGGTTCTTGAACCCGAGATTCACTCTACCTACTTCATGTTGATAGTAATTGCTAGTGCCTTCAGGATATTAGTAACCTTTGCGATAGTCCTTGAAGTCCGTGGTATCTTCTTCTTCCAAATACCATGAACTACTTATGGCAGAAGTTCCTCGTTGAACTGAAATATCACAACAGGATTATTCTTGAGGAGTTCTCCATTCATAAATCGTGACTCTGCCAGTTCTACCTTTCTGCATGGGTTATCCGGAAGAAATATGTTGAACTTGGTTCGACATACTAATCTATGCATCCACAACTCAGAAAATTATATGTTCCTTTGAGTTGTTCTCTTTAGTTGCATTCTGACCTTCGTCTATCAATTGATAGTCAAGAGTATGCGTCCGTTCGTTTATCGATGCCTATTACTCTTGTGGTCCGTCAAGCCATTCTATCGCAGAATGACTAGGAGAAACAAACTCCAGTACCTCTTCCATATCCAGGATTGGGTCAAAGAAGTTGTGCTCCGCAGATCAAATTGCTAATCCAGCTTTTGTTCTGTTCTACCTTGGAGTATTACCATCTTTATATCGGGATTGTTATAGGAATTGCACACCATCCTATGAACTCTTGGTACAGTGATACTTCTTGCCATCATTAGTCATTCCTCGGTCTTCGTGTTGATGCAATCGGAATACCGACAAATGAATTGTGATGTGTGAAATCAATACGCCTAGCAACCTCATTGCTGGGTAGTTAAAGGACAATAATTTCATTCTTAGTGTGTTGGTTATTGAATCATCATTCTAAGATTGATCGTGCTACCTAGTCCATTCTCCTGGTTCACTCCTCGATCGATGAGTTAGGATTATTTCAAATCCTTGCTCTATTGATCATATCGTCTTGCCCTGAAAAGCAAGATTGTTCTCGAGCTTAGTAACATACCGGTGGTTCGTGATTTTCTGAATATCTTCTCAGAAGTATTACTAGGTTGTCACCTGACCGCTATGTTGAGTTTGTGATCAAGTTGGTTTATTCCTGTAAACCACCCCTTCTCCAAGAATCCGTGTTGGATACCCTGAGCTAGTTGGATAAGCTAAACAACAACTTGGAGAGTTGGAAGATAAAAGCTTGTCCGACTTAGTTCATGTTAAGGGATATCTTTTTGTGTGTGTGTGTGTGTGTTGAAGAAAGATGATATCTTCATCAATTGGTCCTCGTGAACAATTGTTGGATCTATTATCTTACCCAAACCTTTGATTGAGTATGGGCTATCATCCAATCAGACCAGAACCAACGATATTCGTAATGTTGTCTTACTCGTGGTTGATCCCTCGAGCATACACCATTATATCTTTTGGGTCTGACCAATGCTATCACTTGTTCACTTAACTATGGAATTCCTTTTAAAAGGAAACTCAGATGAATTGTTGTTGTGCCCATTGACAACATCCTTGTCTTCTCCATAATTTTGCTGAACATTAAGCTAGTGTTGGAAACTTTTGAAAGCATTTGTTCATGCTAGCTCATGAAGCATATGTTCGGATGTAAGAAGTGACTTCCTCTAGTTCGTGTGCATTTGATGCAGGGTGCCGCCGTGAACTCGAGAAAGTCAATGTTGCTTCCTCTGGAATCATCGCAAGTCAGTCATGCACATGTGCGAAGAATTCTGTGGTTTGAAGACTTGCAACCTTCAATCTATATGTATCCCTAGCACACCAAGCCACTGATTGATTTGTTCAAGGAGAAGAAGTTCCTTCTTAAGAGTATACCTTATGCAAGGATTTTGATATCCTCGTTGATGGTTCCCCACCTGAACTCGGTAGTGTTTTATTATAAGACTACCACGTGGTCATGCTTGTCTGGGACAACGTGTTCACATGTTTGTAGCAGAACCAGCTCATGTTTTGGAGCTTACTATCGTAGTTCATTTCCCGAGAATCTCGCAACGTCATCTCGTCGATTTGTGTTGCAAACTTTCGTTTTCCTTCCTAGACTCGATGAGTCTGGAATATCCTGACACCAACCAGATCTGAATCTCAGGCAGATATGATGATTGGAACATTTTCCAAGAACTATAATATTGGTCCCTCGATAACCGGTAAAGTGAATGTCGTGGCCAACACACCCAGCCGGAAGACCTATAATTGTAGTATCTTGATTGAAGAAGTTGGCCACCTTCCCATAAGGATTTTGCAGGATTTACTTCCGTAGTTATTCCTTATGATTTCTGTGTTCCAAAGTCCGACCTTTACTTGATGTTCTAGATACCAGACCATTTCAAGGAATGGGATACGCTAGTACATCAAGGAGAACATTAGAAGCGGAGTGCTAAATGTCTCTCGGTCGATCGTCCAGATTTTGTTCCTTGGCTCGCTAAGGTGAAATCTGAGAAAGTGTTATCCTCCTTTGCATCTGCATCGTCCATCGCTATTCATCATGGTAGTATGTTGTGTTGTCAGCATCCTTGACACGGATGTTGGTAAAACCTTGATGATTATGAAAATGCTCAAGTTCTTGAGAGCACGCACAAGCGCTACGTGTTATCATCGGCACTAACTGGGATTGCCCCAGATTTCCTCGGTTATGCTATAACCACTCCAACAGTGAATTCACTCTTTATTGTTGGGTTCTTCCCCCAGTTACCAGAATCATTCCCAGCATTTGCATTTTGTTCCCAGCTTGCACCGCCAATGTGCCATTCTACCATGGGTCTCTTCCATTTCCGGTGATAAGCAAAAATCATACATTGCGTTGTCTTCAACAAGGTAGTCCACATCATCCAAGTCCGAGTATGCCATTCTACCGACCCCCTCCAAACGATTGCTCGAGAATTGCCTTAGGCTGGTTTAAAGAGTCTCAATGATCTCTGAATCAAAAGTAATTCTTTTTGCCACTTAAGGGGATATCTCTACGAGTCACCTTCCCTAAGGTGTATCGTTATGGTATCATGGCAACTTAACTCCTCGCTACGTTGACAATCGTTTACCACCTTCTTAAGTGTGGAATTATTGTCCACCTAGTGAACCTTCGTCATCCGTTTCTTTCCACCCCTCTTGATGTGTATCTCGTGTCTCAACCCGAGAGATGGTCCTATGTCTCATTCCGTGAGTTGTTCGACCTTCGAGAAGAACCATTCTTTTAGGATCTTTCCTTTCCTCTCGTTGTCATGATAGTTGGAGTTCTCAGAGCAAGACATCAAGACAATGATGGTGAATGAATCAACGTTCAACTGAAGTGCACCCTGGATCGTGAAGATTATACTAGTTGCGTTTCCCCTTCACCTTACCCTACGCTTGAATCTCGAGACGAGATTCTTGTTTAGTGGGGGTGAGTTGTCACATCCCTAGCTTCTGGTAATGCACTAGGCTAGACCTCTTGCTGCATCATGTTTAAATTCAAATGAAATTTGAATTGAGGAATTTTCAAAAGCCTCAGAAACCTCTAAAAATAACCAACAATTAAATCTTCTCAAATGTGTCCAAGAAAATGTTCCTGTTATCCTCTGGAAATATTGGCAAGAGGTAAAAATCCAAACCAATATTTTTGGTGTCTCAGAAACATTTAATTTGGGCATTTGAATTAAATCAATAATTATTTGAATTGGATTTATATCTACTATTAAATAAATATAGGTCCAATAATTCTGAAATATTTTGTGGAGCATTGTTTTAATTCTTTTAGCTCCTAAAAATATTGTCAGAAGCAAAATAAATTGAATTGGTTTCAAAACCAAATTCAAAACAAACCTGCAAAATAGAAAACTGAAATAATTAGAAAAAAAATAAAAAGAACAGAGCCTACCTGGCCTCACCCGTGCAGCCACCAGCCGGCCCAGCTTCCCCACCAGCGCGGCCCAGCCCACCTTCCCCCCCTTGTCCTCTTCTTCCTCTGCCAGTAGGCAGAGGCGAGGCATGGCGCGCGCCCGAAGAGCGCCGGCCACCTCCTGCTTCGCGCTGGAGGCCTCCCCCTTCGAGCCTATCCATGCGTGGAGACGCCACGCAGCCGCCCGGAGCCGTCCAGCCCTCCCTCTCTTCCCCTGGACCCCGTTCCCTCCTCTGCTTCCCTCCCGCGCACACCACCGAGCGGAGCTCGCCGCCATCGTCGCCGTACCCATGGCCACCGGCCACCCCTAGCCTCACCGACGCCCCAGGAAGCTCCGCGGGTCCTCCCTCTACCTCCTCAACGAGCCACGAGGCCCCGGACGTGCCGCATCGCCGCCATCGACGTCGTCTTCTACCTCGGACCCGCCGGCCGTCTTCGTCAAATTCGTCGGCTCCGGTGCCTCCCCGAGCTCGCCGAGGCCACCACTGCACCCGCTGTGAGCTCCTGTGCTGATTCCCCCTCTTCCCGTGCCCCACCTCCCTCTCTAGCTAGCCCACCACTTTGCCCGAGAATCTCTCGCCGCCGGCCATGGCGTGGCCGTGGCCACAGCCACCCCAGCTCGTATCCGAGGCCACTGTCGTGCTCACCGTGATCTCAGGAGTCCGTAGCATGCCCCAGCTCCTCCTGCCGTGCTCCCTAACCCCGACCCCGAGATTGCCCGAACTCCGGCAGCCGCAAAGGAGCTCGCCGCCGGCAGCTCCGGCCACCCCAGCTGCTGTCACTTACCTCTTTAGATGCGCCTTCCTCCCAGGAACCCGTAGGAGCAAACCGCACGTCAAATGGTGCTCCGTAGCGAGCGCACGGTGCACCTCCGCTGTCGGCCGTGGTCGTCGCCGGCGACACTCCGGCGACTGCCGACGTGGCACGCCTAATTAGCACTAATGACGCTCTAAACACCCCCCCACAGCCACTGACAGTGGGCCCCGTAGTGGGTCAAAGCCCGGGTCAACGCGGGATTAGCCCCTGTGTCACTGACGTGTGGACCCCACACGTCAGGTTTGACCTGGACCGCCCGTTGACCTGCTGAGGTCAGCATGAGGTCATGCTGACGCCATAATTCATTTTCTGGAATTATTTTAATTCTAAATATTCAGGAAATTCCAGAAAATGCCTAAAACTTCTAAAATTCATAGAAATTCAACCGTAACTCCAAATTAAATAAATTATATATGAAAAAATATCAGAAAAATTCAAGGAATCCATCTGTACCATTTTCATGCATGTTAGAACAACTTATTGATGCTGTTTAGCACAAATCAATTAAATGGCATTTGAATAATCACATATGGAGTTTGAATTTGAATCTTGTATTCAAACCAACTTCATTTAATCTGTTGCTAGTTGCATTAGCTCAAAACACATTCATATTGCCATGTCATGAGCATGCATCATACTGTGCATTGCATTGATTGTGTTCCCTTCTGTGTTGCCGGTATTTGTCCCCTCTCGATAGACGTGATACCGATGATGTGATCGTTGACACTGATGAAGACTCAATGTTATCTTCAGAAGTGCCAGGCAAGCAAAACCCCCTTGTTCATTCCGATACAATCCTACTCTCTCGCTCCTGCTCTCTTTTACTGCATTAGGACAACAACGATTCATCTGTTACTTGCTGCGGTAGCTGAACCCCTTTATCCTTTGCATGACCTGTCATTGCCACAGTAAATAGATGAAACCCACTAGCATGAGTAGGAGTTGTTTGAGCCCTGTTGTGCCTACTCATTCATGTTTGTTTGTCATGCCTGCTACTGCTTAGAGTTGAGTCAGGTCTGATTCATCGGGGATGAATCAGAGGCGTGTGAACATGTCCTACTGTGGGTGAGCTAAGTGTGTGAACACGATTTGGTAAAGGTAGCGGTGAGAGGCCATGTAGGAGTACATGGTGGGCTGTCTCATTGCAGCCGTCCTTAGGAACTGAGTTCTGTGTTTGTGATCCATGATTCAGCTACTACCGTACATTGGGCCCTGAAATATGACCCCGCTCGACTTCTTATTCACCCTCGTCCTCTGTCCAGGAGTTGCAAGTAGTTTCTGGTGTTTGTAGCTTACTGGAGGCCGTGGACAGCGCTGACCGTAGGGGTGGGCTGTGATGCGGTAGGTACGTGGCACGGTGTACCGGATGCCGTTTGGTATCTCGGGAACCCTGTTCACATCGTTTGGGGCTGTGAGCGAAACTCCGGCCGGATCTCCTCATGGATGGAACCCGAATAGGCGATAAACCTGGACTAGAGACTTGAGTGTTTAGGTAGGTCGTGGTCTACACCCACGTCGGCTTTCGCTTGAAGTCTGCCGAGCACATGTCGTGTGCAGACGCTAAGTGGTGGAAACATGTATGAAGAAGTACACCCCTGCAGGGTTAACATCATCTATTCGAATAGCCGTGTCCGCGGAAAAGGACTTCTGGATTGCTTATATCAGTTCATAGACAAGTGAAAGTGGATACTTTAAAATGCGCAAGATAAGCGTGAGTGCTATGGATGGCGTTCTCGTAGGGAGACGGGAGCGGATCCATAGTGGTGTATTGATATGGTGAATATGTGGACTCGTGTGCGCCACCTCAAAAGAGTCGCTTGCAGTCGTAGTTTAGGATAGCCACCGAGTCAAAGCTGGCTTGCTGCAGTTAAACCCCACCATCCCCTTGTTGAAAATGATGCATATGTAGTTAGTTCTGATGTAAGTCTTGCTGGGTATATTTGTACTCACGTTTGCCTATTTTATGTTTTTGCAGAGAGACTTCAGTTTCACTAGTAGTTCCACGTGGACTTCGACGTTTAGCTTGTTACCTCAGCTACGATCTTGTGCCCTCGGCAGGATCTGATAGATAGTCAGGCTTCTCAGCCTTTTTCATTTATAGATGTCTGTACCCAGACATGATAGCTTCCGCTTGTGCTTTGATTTGTATGCTCTGAATGTTGGGTCATGAGACCCCTGTTTGTAATATCTCGCTCCTCGGAGCCTATTGAATAAATTACTTGAGTCGTAGAGTCATGTTGTGATGCCATGTTGTGTTTGCACATATCGAGCATATTGTGTGTATGTTATTGAAATGCTTGGTATGTGTGGGATCTGACTATCTAGTTGTTTATCTTTAGTAGCCTCTCTTATCGGGAAATGTCTCCTAGTGTTTCCACCGAGCCATGGTAGCTTGCTACTGCTCCGGAACACTTAGGCTGGCCGGCATGTGTCCTTCTTCGTTCCTGTGTCTGTCCCTTTGGGGAAATGTCACGCGATGAATACCGGAGTCCTGTTAGCCCGCTACAGCCCGGTTCACCGGAGTCCTGCTAGCCCAGTGCTACAGCCTGGATTCACTCGCTGATGACCGACACGTTCGATGCTGGGTCATGGATGCCTGTCCCTGTAAGTCTGTGCCACTTTGGGTTTACGACTAGCCATGTCAGCCCCGGGCTCCTTATCATATGGATGCTAGCGACATTGTCATATACGTGTGCCAAAAGGCGCAAACGGTCCCGGGCAAAGGTAAGGCGACACCCGTGGGAATACCGTGCGTGAGGCCGCAAGGTGATATGAGGTGTTACATGCTAGATCGATGTGGCATTGAGTCGGGGTCCTGACATCAGACCCATACGCTCTTGTACATCGAGTTGTTTCTTCAGCTCCTTCAACTATTCTGGTCCAAGCTTGTAAGGATGTTTGCAAACAGGTTCCGTGTCAGGCTCAAGGTCGATGACGAATTCAACTGGCCGGTGAGGAGGCATTCCTGGAAGCTCTTCTGGAAAAACGTCTTGATATTCACAAACGACTGGAATCTGAGAGATGGCATTCAACTCTCCCTTCTCGTTGAGAGAAAACAGTCGAATGGTATCATCAGGAGCGGTATAGATGATCACATCCTCAGACGAGTGTGTCAATTGAATCCGCCTGGCAGCACAATCAAGCCGAGCCTTGTGCTTAGAAAGCCAGTCCATGCCGAGAATTAGATCAATATCTGAGTCGCCAAGAACAATTGGAGAAGACAGAAACTTATAGTCACCCATCTTGATAACGGAATCCGGAACGAATACTCGAGAAGTCATTTGTCGGGCCAGAGAAACAATAGACAAAGGTCTCGGCAATACTTGAGTAACCAAATCATGCATAGCCACAAACGGTCTTGAAATGAAAGAATGCGATGCACCAGTATCAAAAAGGACTTTTGCAGGAATATCATTAACAGGAAGATTATCCATGATCACTTCTGAAGAGTCCTATGCCTCAGTTGCGTTCATCTTGTTGACCTTTGTAGACTTGGAATTATGCTTGACCACTGCATTGCTGGCAGATCTCACGGGAGGAGGAGGCGGAAGGTGCCTCTGGTTGAAGCATTTGTTCGCATAGTCCCCTTTCTGCTGACATGCAAGTAACCTCTGAGAGCGGATGGTGATACGAAGCACATGACCTTGGAGCATGAGACGGAGCTTTGTTCTAATAACCTGGGTTGGGTGGGTGGGAAGATCCATTGCCACATTTATTCTTCTACTGATAAGGCTGACGGAACGGAGGAGGAGGAGGCAACCAGAACTTTTGCTGCTTAGCTGCCACTTGAGTTGAAGAAGAAGAAGAAGAAGAAGGAGTTGCATCCCTGACTCTCTTCTTAGATGCATCGCACTTGAGCTGAGCGGCCTCTTGCTTTAGTGCCATGTTGTAGAATTCATCATACTCGGTCGGCTCAAAAAGCACGAGAGCTAGTTGCAGATCTTCTCTGAGGCCACCTCTGAATTGATAAATCATGCTCTTCTCGTCAGGGACGTCTTGTTTGGCGAAGCGAGCGAGCCTATGAAATAGGATGTTGTCTTGGTAAACAGACATGCTACCTTGCTTCAGATTGCGAAACTTCTCATGCTTACTCTCAGCAACACTTTGAGGAATGTGGTGAGCTTTGAAGTCTCGGCGGAAATCATCCCCGGTAATCACACGACCTCCTTTAGAATCTTTGTATTGTTGATACCACTCGGCAGCTTGGTCTTTGAGTTGGAACGAAGCAAACTTGACAGAGTCCTCAGGCCTGATATTGCTACACTCAAAATGTTTGCAGATATCCACGAGCCAATCGTCAGCGTCTGTGGCCTCGACACAGTTACTGAAGGACTTCGGCTGGTTTGCGAGGAACTAATTAAGGGTAGCAAACTGAGCTTGATTGTTGCCTTGGCCTTGATTTCCTTGGTTGCGCTCTTGCAAGAGTTGAAAAAGCATCTGCGTGTTGGTGTTGGTAGCGGCCATGACAGCTTGCCATGCCTCTAGAGGTGGAGGTGGTGGCGGAGGTTCCGGATTCTGACGCGTTGGAGGAGCCATCCTGAAGAGGGTGACATCCTTTAGCATCTTGAAAGACATATATTCAAGCTGAATCAATGGATCGAAATTGCAACATATAGCCTTAACATTTGAACAAGAATGAACGAATGAATTCCAAAGTAAATGATCACACTTCCATAAGGTTGAGAAGCCACTTAGATAAAGGTAGATGAATAAAGCAACAAGGTACGGATATGAGAAAATAATTGGTAAGGATTACCCAATCACAAACCAAATATCTGTAGAAGAAATACTAGAGCTACATGAATTCCCACCTATGAAACTCCTGAAACTTTCTGGTTATGCAATCGGGTGTTGGGGATACAGGGGAAGCATAATATCTCACCCAAAACTAGCAAATCCTACATCCGGCTGTATCCATCCTTCAACACATAACCAAGAAACCTTCGAAAATCATTTACCTCAACCTTCAAAAAGCATCTGTTATACGAGTTATGGCAATACTCCTGAACTCCCGCCCCAGTACTGGGTGGTGTCAAGGTTATCTCACCAACAACTGCATAAAAGAGATTTTCGATGTCGGTGAACTCAGGTATTCCAGAACTGCAACGATAAAATTGTGACGACAACACCTCGGAGCTCAACTCCCCGGGACACTGCCACAACCCCTCAATGTCAGGAGGCACCAAGAACAATGTTCTCATCACAAAACCATCGGAACGATTCCAAGATACCCGCGTGATCCTAAAAAAATTAGTGAAATTTGAGGAGAGAATAGTCAAAACTCTACGTTAGGAAGCCTCGCCAGAGCGACGAAGGGACTGAGGAGTAAAAGGAATCCTACTCTTCGATATATATATATATATATATATATAATCCTATAACACCAAAAACATTTTTCTAGACTCAACAACGTCAGCGATTCGATCAAGCAGGGGGACTCCTAAGTCGGGGAAGGCTCTGAGTACCAACTTGTAACACCCATGATGCGGCTATATCTCCCACGTGTTGGAGCACGACTTAGAGACATAATCGCATAGTAGGCATGTCGCAAGAGGGGTAATCTTTACACATCCCATGTACTGAATAAGAAAGGGATAAAGAGTTGGCTTACAATCGCCACTTCACACAATACATAAATATAGCATTACATCATCCAGAATACAATCAAGGTCCGTCTATGGAACCAAATAAAGAAGGACAACCCCAAATGCTAGATCCCCGATCGCCCTAACTGGGCTCCTCTACTGATCGTCCGGAAAGGAAACATAGTAGCGTCCCGAGTCCTCGTCGAACTCCCACTTGAGTTCGGTCGCGTCCCCTGCACTGGCATCATCGGCACCTGCATCTGGTTTCGGAAGTAATCTGTGAGTCACGGGGACTCAGCAATCTCACCCCCTCGCGATCAAGACTATTTAAGCTTATGGGTAGGAAAGGTAGTGAGGTGGAGCTGCAGCAATCACTAGCATATATGGAGGCTAACTTACGCATATGAGAGCGAGAAGAGAAGCAAGGCACGGTCGAGAAGCTATAAGATCAAGAAGTGATCCTGAAACTACTTACGTTCAAGCATAACACGAAACCGTGTTCTCTTCCCGGACCCCACCGAAAAGAGACCATCACGGCTACACACGCGGTTGATTCATTTTAATTAAGTTTAGTGTCAGGTTTTCTACAACCAGATATTAACAAATTCCCATCTACCCATAACCGCGGGCACGGCTTTCGAAAGTTCAAAACCCTGCAGGGGTGTCCCAACTTAGCCCATCACAAGCTCTCACGGTCAACGAATGATATTCCTTCTCCCAGGAAGACCCGATCAGACTCGGAATCCCGGTTACAAGACATTTCGACAATGGTAAAACAAGACCAGCAAAGCCACCCAAATGTGCCGACAAATCCCGATAGGAGCTGGACATATCTCGTTCTCAGGGCACACCGGATAAGCAATCCGTACAACTAAAACCAACCCTCAAGTTTCCCCGAGGTGGCGCTGCAAGGGGCTCTAGTTTGGACCAACACTCAGAGGAGCACTGTCCCGGGGGTTTAAAATAAAGATGACCCTTGAGTCCGTGGAACCCAAGGGAAAAAGGCTTAGGTGGCAAATGGTAAAACCAAGGTTGGGCCTTGCTGGAGGAGTTTTATTCAAGGCAAACTGTCAAGGGGTTCCCATTATAACCCAACCGTGTAAGGAACGCAAAATCAAGGAACATAACACCGGTATGACGGAAACTAGGGTGGCAAGAGTGGAACAAAACACCAGGCATAAGGCCGAGCCTTCCACCCTTTACCAAGTATATAGGTTCATTAAAGTAAACAAGATATAATAATGATATCCCAACAATAAACATGTTCCAACAAGGAACAAACTCCATCTGCACCTGCAACTACCAACGCTATAAGAGGGGCTGAGCAAAGTGGTAACATAGCCAAACAACGGTTTGCTAGGACAAGGTGGGTTAGAGGTTTGACATGGCAATATGGGAGGCATGATATAGCAAGTGGTAGGTATCACGGCATAGCAAAAGAGTGAGCAACTAGCAAGCAAAGATAGAAGTGATTTCGAGGGTATGGTCATCTTGCCTGCAAAGTTCTCTGAGTTGGCGAAAGCCTGATCCTCGTAAGCATACTCAACGGGTTCCTCGATCACGTAATCGTCTCCCGGCTCTACACAAGGCAAGAACACAAGCAAAGGAAACAACAATCAACCACGATGCAATGCGCAAGCAACATGATGCAAAACATGGCATGATATGCGGGATGTGATATGCAATGCATATGCGTGCTTCGGAAGGAAAAGATTGAACCAGGCCTCAACTTGGCAAACCAAGTGCACCGCTGGAAACATGAGTTGATTTCGGTCAAAATCAATATAAAGATCACCGGAATGGGATGCACGGTTTGCAAATGGCAAGCAAAGCAATAATGGCACAATTATGCGATTAACAGCACAATGCCATCTAAAATGCAACAAGAAACTAAGCTACTGCAGTCCAACATAGCAAGAAAGCACATGGAAGTGATCTACTCAAGATTCTTGACAAAAGATGAACACTGAGCTATGGCTAAATCACACAAGAGCAGGTTCAAACAAGTATGGCAAAAGTGCAAAAGATATCAGCATCACAGACTTAGTAAAAATACTAACATGCCAGGAATTAACATCAGGAAGCAAAGTTTAGAGCAAGATAACAACACGCTACAGGAACAGAACATAGCAAACAAAGACATGGCATGAATCTACTCAAAGCATATAACAAAAGTCCCTTACTGACCATAAGCCAAAAAGGATCAGAAGATATAATGTCACCCATGTAAACATAGCAAGTTACGTTACCAGATTCAGACTTAGCAGAAAACTGAGCATGGCAAAAACAGAATTATGAAGGCCTCTTTGCGAGCTCGATTCGCTCATCACAAAGCCTTGCATGACAGGATAAGCATACTACCAGCAATAAGGCATGTTCATGAATCTAACCAAAGCAAGAACAAACTTATTGCATGCATGGATCAACTACATCAACCTTGGCAAAATTGATTAACACGTAAACAATCTGCCAGGAACATTTTATAGCAAAAGTAGAGCAAGATTGAGTCATGCTAGGGCACTCCATAAATGCAAACATGGGCATGTATGGATAGAGCACAACCATATGCCCAAATCATTCTTACTGAACATACTCAAAAGAAGCATGGATCTCTCTGTAGCAACATGAATACATGGCATAAAAATAACAGCAGGGAAATGACTTAGTGAAATTCTAAGTCCCTGAAAATCAGCAATATCACGAGAGCTACTTTGCATGCTTGTGCTAGTCACCACACTGATCACACAAATACACGGCATACACCCCTGTAAAGATGGCATGGCATATCCCAAAACACATGTAGAGCTCATGCCCATATACAGCACACAATAAATGTAGCAAAAATGACAAATGCTCATACTCTGCTAAGAATCAGCACTTAACATTTTATAGCACTCTTGCACCCACGATTTGGGCATCAAGATGGACTCAAACAAGCATGGCAAAATGGAAAAAATGAAGAGCACATCATGATGAACATTTTGATATATTGCACGTCCAAAACGGAGCATCACACATGAAGTTATGGCATGATGAATAGAGGCATAAAACATGAGGGGGGAAAGACTTAGTGGAAATTCTACCCCACGAAACAGATCTAGGGTTCATCTCCGAGCGCGCGAACCGAGGCAGGGCCGGATTACTCGCCGGAAAAACTCGCCGGAGAGGGGGAGGTGGCTGGAGAGGAGGTGGATCCAGTCCGGCCCGACCGGATCTGGCCGACGACGAGACCGGGAAGACGCGACGACGGCGGGGCGGCGCGCCCGTGCGGCGGCGCGGGGCGGCTAAGG